>NW_019213464.1:263087-298354 GCF_002532875.2 Varroa jacobsoni
AGACATACACTCTTTGGTGCGTGCAAACTGCTTACAAAGCTTCCGTTGACTCGGTCTGTCTCCGTTTTATCGGTTCCTGCGAACTCGCTTCCGTGGGCCGCCGATGCAGCCTGAGATCCGCTTGTTGTCGCTGTCTAGTGGCATATGTGACGGCTGTAATGATGGCGGTAGCGTCCGATGTTCAGGCGATCATCGGATTTTTTCGCGTCTTACTTCCTCCCTAAACCGTCATATTTCCTTTTGGCTTTTCCTCTGTCGTAGTTTGGGCGCAGCTTCGGGAGTGTTTTGTGCGCCACTCTTGAGGGTATTTTGTTAGTCGGTCCGTTGGCGTCCTGCACGATAAAAAGGGCCAAAGGTATAAAAAGGCAAGAAAAAGACGCATGTAAACACATAAACAGTAGCGTACGATCGAAGAGGTGGAAGAAATGATTGGTATTTTTCGTTTTTTCTCTCTCGCTGTTGTTCCTTCGCGTTCGCGGTGTATGGGCACAGCATCAATGGCAGCGCCGGTAGGGCGCTGACTTTCTTCACCTGCGACGACAGCTAGCCCGCACCTTTCGCCATTCAGGTTTCCAATGGCCCTTGGGAGCTTCGCGGTTAGAATTAATGTATGCATAGCACGCACCCTAAAGCGGCAGTGGCCGCGTTGCTTCTCTGGCATGTAGAGCGACAACGATGATGTTGCCGTTGACAACAGCTACACAGGAGCGACAGCAATGTCGACAACGAAGAAGAAAACGACTACGTTGAGCGCACGAATGAGCGTCTAAAGGCTCCGAGAATCCATGGGCAGAGCGTTCGTATGCTTACGAATTTGTGTAACACGGAGGCAAAGGCGCGAATGAGGACCAAAGGCAACGCGATCTAAGAAAAGGAAGTGTTAACACAATGTTGACAAAGTCTTGATGCAGACGCGCAGTAGGTGGCTAACGACTCAACATTTCGAATTTAGCACCGTGCATAGCGCAGTAGTGGATATAGGGGCGCATGCACATTCTGCCGCTGACTATATATTGGTGGGTCATGAGGTGCTGATGAAGACGGAGCGTTACGCCTGTCCTATCTTAAGTTGCTAAAGCAAAGAACACGGAATGGCTACCCAAAATAATCGGCTGGTATTCACCCTTTGTCGAGATGCGCTGAAATGTCAAGTCGGCAGCAAAAGCACGAAAAGGTTTTATCTGGAAAGTTGTGCCAGGGGAAGACGCTTTATTGTTGTCCAGTTTATTTGCCTCGTTTTTCCTCCAGCAGTCGAAATACTAAACGGAAGTGCAACAGATCGACAAATATACAGCATCAAGTCAGCTCCGCCTTTCGGTTCCTCACAGATCTATGTCTATTTGCTTCTTTCGTGAAATCAGGCGGCACTTACAAAACTAACCTTTGGAAATGTTGGCGGCTTCTTTGGTGCAAGATGGTTTCTGCATCTTTCAAACGCTGCACGCTCGAGGCATTGAATTGAAATCATTCCACTTCCTTGTCGCCTAGGCCAGTTTATGGGTACGCAGAACAGGCTCCGCAGAACAATTTTTCAATTGAAGAAGGCTGTGCTAAAATTCCCTTTCTTTTTTTCATGCTGCGCATATTCAGACTGCATTTTGCAACCTTGAACACTTGTAAATCCAATACATAAATCCTGGCGACCTAACGTACGTAATGGCGTTAGAATTTAGCTCGGATGATCGGGTATTATTTTCGGAACTTCTTTCGACAAGCTATTTCCGTTGCTAAGTAGAGCTATCTTTTGGTCGAATAATAATAGAAATAATTACAATAGAGACTATGATTTTAAGCTGCAATGGCTATTGATAATTGAACGTGCTTTTGAAGCATAAGAACAAGATCCACAAGCCTGCACTCGTGCGCACAGAATGGGTCACAGCCCCTCCTAGGCATAGCAAGAAATGGTCTCTCAGTAGTAGAATAGAGGCTAACATGGTGGCACAAGGACGTAAAAGTTGCGGTTTTGTTGCCTGTCATCGTTCGTGTGACCCGATCACATTGTGCTTGACAACCGTTATCACACATAACGCTAAGAACTAGTTCCCTTCGAAGGCTGGTTAAACGCGCAACACTATGTTTCGTGAGGCACGCTCCTAGATTCCAATAATTTTTTTTACTTTAGATTGGGCCTCTCAGCATTTTGACTACGACTGCGCCGTTCAACGATCATCTTCGATTATCAGCCGAGCACCCGGAGTCCTGAATTTCTGTCCTAAAGCTTACTTCTCGAAAGAGATTTTCTCATCCTCGGTAAGCAGACGTCAGTATCTAACCTCTAACCAACCAGGGGACATCCTTCCTCTATGTCCTTATCAGGCAACAGCTGTCGCTGTATATTTTAACGAACGTTACAATGGCTTCGACGGTTCTCTGCTGCTCAGTTCGTAACCGTTTTCCGAACAGGTTGTGTACTAGGTTAAAGACTGAAACGGCGGATATGATGAGTCCACTGTCACCTTTGAGATTTAACAAGTAAAGACTCAGGTAAGCAACTATAACGAAATAGGTGTTCTGACGACACGAATTTTCGGAAAATGATGCAGCAGTTCTCAGAGACTTTAGCGCATAAATTCTTATAGCTTTAAGTTAAAGGATATCTAAGGCATTAGTTAGGCAGTATAATGGAAAATCTTGCAATCTTAAAATTAGTGGCTACTATATCATATGTTGATCTCTTGCTTTAGACATTTTGCTCTTCAATCACCTTGTTAACTCGCCTCAGCGTCGATTTACGTTCCGTACTGATTTCGAATGGTTCTTTAATAGATGTAGCCCATACAGAAATTGATTTCGCTATTTTGATTGGTAACAGATAAAATATTATTTATGTACGGATTTATGCCGTGCTTTAGGACAATACGGTATTTATTTCAAGAAAATGCAAGGTCATATCTATCCACTGCAATACTCAAGCATAGTAATATTGCTTGTATTTGTACGGCCATACATACACACACCAATACGGACGCGCCTCTCTCTCGTTAACTAGTAATCAGGACAACCAAACTCCTTTGTCGCATCGCCATTTCTTGACTCTGTCCCCCGAGGTCCAATTTGAGGGAAGCATTTCATCCGCTGCATTTTCCACTCACCTCGATAAGTGAACTCGATAACAGAGTTACAGGGTCTATTCCTTCTCAATCCCAGACAGCAACAGTATCAATAGATTTAACTGCATCAGCGATCCAGTAACTGTTTGAAATCTTATGGGCTCGTTTTACATCGACGAATACTGAGCAGGCTGGCACAGACAAAGCCAAGTGCGCGCGTGCAGATAAATCCCATTGTTCTGTTGAAATATACAATCAACACCGCTTTACTAAAAAGAACATCGTGTAATGTACAAGCCCCGATCATTTAGCCGCAAGCCAACATCACGCTAAAGCTACCGTGTATGACTTGATGCTATTGCTGTTCATGCAGCTGCCGAGAGCGATAATTCTTCCTCGCCATAAGACTACCTATTTAACTTTCGGGGATGTTTTAATGACCCTTGTTAAGAATCATACACGACGTGTTAGCCTATCACATTCGCCGTCGTGCTTATAAGAACACAGGCTCCTGTGCACAAGACGTACAAACATACAAATTTTTCCTATGCACACAACCAGGACACGAGGAGATACACGGCCAGCCCCCCCAGCACGTAATTGGGCTTTCTATGCCGCCGCTAGCGACCATACCTTCAACAGAATCATCACTCCCGTTATTGCCGAACCCACCGGCACTACAAATCAGCACGTACACAGTTGCATGTAATAACAATAACGTTAGGATAATAATAATGCTCTTAGCAAAACTGCTGCAAAATTTCTTCGGGGCTATAACGACAACTGTTACGGCTGTGCCTATTATCAATACGAAACTAAGGGCGGCCCTAACCTCGTCGAAGGCATTACGCTGGCTGTCCATGTATCAGGCCCGTCAACGTACTCTCTTTTCGAAAAGCAACAATTGCCGAATTCTAATGAATTCCATATAAAGAGGGTGCAATGGACGTCACAACGCATAGTAGTGAACTGTTTGTTAGTGAAGATAATTAAACTTCATCTGGCAACTTGTTGTTACTATGAGAAACCAATTGAAGCGGGACGATGTTGAATAATCGCTGTCATGAGTGGATCCGAAGGTGTGACTATGATATGGATAAATCTTCGTTATCGGACGAATTAAGTGGCCCCTACGTTTGGATTTCGGACACGTTCAGCATGTACTGCTATCCAGACTTCGAGAGTGACAATGAAGTTCAACAAATCTCTTGCTCGAATATTATTAACTTCATACCAACCTTTTCTTAACTTGGAACATTCTAATTGCTTGTTCTGCGTGTGAGGGTCTCATTAAAAACCGACCGCCTAAATCGCCCAAATCTCGTTTCAGAAATAGCCCTAACGCAATACATTGCCCCATAGAGCGTAATACAAAGATATCGCTTCTACTCTTTGATATTTGGTAAAAATTCTATACCTGTTATTCTGTACCCTGGCAACGAATGTGCCTAACAAAATTCGAGATCGATATTCAATCAGACCTGAACTATACGTTTCAGAGGTAATTTTAGCAGTAATAGATTTTGCCTGCCTGCCTGTCTATCGAATATAAACACCCATAAGCCTTCGCAAGCTAAAGGCAATTTTTAAACCAGATTATCAAATTTGTTTACTTCGGCAAGCGATGATTTAGAGTTAGGTATATCCCGAGAAAGGTCAGGTTTTGCTGCTTATTGCGAAGAGATATGCCGCTCTGTGACTATTCGCTATTTCTTTTCAATCAAGTTTTGCTTTTGTCAGCTATTGCATATTTATTACGTAATATGTTGTTTTTGTATACAAGGACAATATGTTCATTAAGAACGATTGATGCGCCGATAATCCTTTCACGTTTTACACGTTTCACGTTTTTTTTTAGCTGCTTCACGTTTACAAAACTATGGCCGAAGTACAATTTCTTTGATATATAATAGCTAAAGGCCCTAAAAGTAGCGACATTGTTAGCACTGAATGCAAACCATTCGAAGAAAGGTCCTTGCAATAAAAAAAGAGTCGCTCTTTACATGAAACCGATAGGATTAAGTAAACATTTTGCTAGCAAAAATTAAAAAAAATATATGTATGTATATATATATATATATATATAGAATTGAACACTTTAATTAAGTTAAGATGAATAGTGACAAATGGTATGATATAACAGCTCTGTAATAAATCCACTCGGGGGTCTGTTTCTAACTGGGTTTAAATCTTTCATATTTCCAAATTTAGCCATAACGTACCTCGTGAACATGGTTGGACATCACCGTTACGATAATTAGAAACATAATTCAACGCCTCGAAGAGAAATCGAAAACTGTCAAGTGCGAGGTAAATAAAAATTATTTTAGACGAATTAGAGAATCCATCACTTTTTGCTGTACTCGACTCACTTCCGCTTGACACGAAGCTTTCTACCTTCTGTGCTTCTGTCGCCGGTACGTCTTACCTACTCCTACTACCGCTGCTGCTTTGGTAAGTCTTCAGAAGAAGCAGTTGCACTACGGGTCAACAGCAAACGTAATATGGCTGGTGTTTAATATCATGTTTATAATATAATGGTGCTTAATACTGGTGTCGCTTTTCTTTTCGCATTTACTTTCTGTCAGACTCAGCCTAATTTCGTAGCGTATACATACTATGACGACGCACTGAAGCTTTGCTGATCGCACTTTAGGTTAGGGCATTGTTTTCGGCCTCCCACTTCGTTGATTCCAGTTAGGTGTCTATTTTATCGTCACTGCCGCTTCACGTGCCCGTACCGGTAGTTTAATGTCAAAAGTCCTGAGCGTACGTTGCTTTGTGCTCTTCGCCCGTCCGCTGGTTCCATTCAAACGACGGCCATACATACACAAATATAAGTACATGCTTACTGGCTGTACATCAGCTGTATGGTGACCTCTGGCTTCTTCCAACACTTCGTCCAGCGATAACTTATATGAATAGCTCCCTTTAACAGTCTGTCCGCAATTAGCAACACTAGTGAAAAGGAGAAGGAGGGGACTAAACAAATCCTATCAATCACCTCCGTTTTTACAACTTTTTTGATACGGTTACTACTTGTGCTACTGCTGCTCAGCGAATTCAACTCGCCGATTTAGCGAGTATTCGAAAAACTAGCGCCCCAAACATCATGCATAATACGAGCTGAAATAATATACAGAGTGCCCAACACGCTCGGCAGATGTATTCGGAGGTGCTTTTGGAGGTGAGTCGATTACATCCTGATTAGATTCTGTTACCTCCTTCACTGCTTCGTGGTTGGTTGTCGTCTTCTGTTTTCTAGCTAGAATTCCTCTTTCGCTAGAATCTAATGCTAAGCCACGAAGTAGTCGTCTTTTTTGCCCCATTTACTGGCTTGCCCTATTGTGCCACCTCTGCCCAACGGATCGACGCAGTAGCTCCGCGTAGTTAAATACAGTTGGAGGACTGTAAGAGCAGCGGTGCCCGAGAATAAAAGTGTCTGAAAACGATGCAAGCACTAGGCAGGACGCAGAGTCGATTAGTGGTGGTCGTTCCACCGCCAATAGCTGTCAGAGGCCCAAAGTTTCAAGATGATATTTTCTCCTAGTGGAATGATCTCCGCTGCTGTCACCGCAGAGTCGAAGAGAAAAGGCAGTAAGGCTGGTGGAGTCCCTAGTTAGCAATTTCTCATTGTTCCAGCTTCCCTTGATCAAGTACAGCATGGCCACTCGCCATGCTCTGAGCCATAGATGACAGCAGGGGAGCAATTGCGAACATAGTCATCCAATTGACCAATGAAACGGCACAACAGCGTAGGAGTATTTTTGTCTGACTGTTCAAATGACCCCCGACTCCCTAACTAGCAGGAGGCAGGATTCCAGAGATACTACGAGCAGGTTGAACATTACGACTCTTGGATCTTGAGCAAAAAAAAAGCCCAGCAAGCAACCCCAGCCCAACCCAACAACGCCTGGAATCTTCTAACTGGTCAGGCCAGCAGCTGTAGCGATAGCAGCAAAGGCAGTCTTTCCATAGTTTGCTGCTCATCTGTCTGCTCCAATGCTCCGCCCTTCTAATTTCATTGCCCTCTCAACCATAGCGCGGCATACTTCATAAGTAGTAATCACCCTGTCTCAGAACGTTCCTGACATTTTTTTTTCAACTCCCACCTCCCACCTGACAGCCCTGAACCATCCCGTGCTTTGCTGTACATAATTGCAGATACTGATTGTGATCTTGCTGCGATTGTTGCCGACACTGCGCGCTCAAAAGTTTTTGTAATTGATTTTTTTCTACATTCTCTCGTTGTATGATGACGCTATGCTATGCAATTATTGCTCTTTTAACACGACTGCTATTATTTCAGCTGCTTTTGGTTGATGCTGCAGCCCGCAGCTCTCACGCAAAAGAGGTACAGTGCTCTAGTGCCCTTCTTTTTGGTCCACAGACGGCGGCGAAGCTATGCTTTGACGTATTGACATTACCTCTCGAAGGTACGATTGTATGGACGATCGAGTCGACGTTTACTTGAGTTGTCAAGAAGCGCGATCCGATCGCCTACTTTATTTCATGTATATATTCGTTTTGAAGTCAGTTAGATCGCTGGTTCCTTCATAACTACTAGTATTTTAACCTGCTAAAGACATCAACGCATATTCAGAGTATAAGCGAAATGTTGCATCGATGACCTTGAAGAGTAACAATTTAATTTCTACTTTATTCAGACGTCACCATACTCTAATGTATAAGAAATCATATAAAGAAAAGCAACAAAATAGTCTTGGACACTGGTTAACTCATTCATACTCTTAAAGTAGGACTTCGTAGGAGGCTGAACATCTCATAAAGACAGATATTTTGAAAATGATCAATTTTTGTTTAGTAATGTCTGAGGACAGGATTTTTCCCCAGCTTACTGTTCGAATCCAAGAAGATTGTTTTTGGCACAGAGCTGAAGCGTTTTTTCGCTGTATATGTATGCGTCATTTTTGCGCATAGGCTTGGCTTGACGAGCAACTACTGCAGATAAAACGACAGCTCCCGACAGAATTAGCCTCGTGTCGAAAAAAATCATTGTGGATCCAAACAGTACACCGCAACTACCTTTTTTTTTTTAAATTTTTTACTCAGGCCCGGCAGCCTGGCCCTATACAGTGTTACGCAGCGCAAGAAAATTGTGCAGAATAGCACATGTGTGCTTGTATGGAACATATGCGACAAGTTACTAAGCCTGACTGATCATAAATAAGTGAGTTTTTAGGCATTTAGTCTGTTTGCCAGACTACAAGTCGCTGAGTGGCTGTCGTCATTTGACTGCAATGTTGTAATAGAATATTTTAAATTATGTGAATGCGACACATATAGAATTAGCATGATCCTTCCCAAACCCTCTGGTTCACTAGCGATCTTATCAAACAGCGAATCTGATCGGTAGACAAGCGCGTTCTTTTGCTATTTCCACGCTAGTGTCTGTTTACATAAAAAGAAAACAGACTGATAAAGTAGTTTGGGTTACGTTTGCATAGAACTGCCATACTAAAGCGATGAATTTCGTCTTTTCAGCTGGCCATGCTCAACTCTTCGAGCTTCCCAGGTCGCACTATCCTCGTTAGTTTCCATTGTCCCTTTCGTCTTTGACTCAAGCGGTCGTGTTCGGTTATACAGCATGTTCCACTCAGCACTGACATCGCGATTCTCTGCTATTTCAATACCCTACGTAGGGGACGCCAGTCATTATAACATTGTGCTCGACCCATTATGGCATGCGTTGCCTGTTCAGCTAGTTCATCTTCTTGATCTCGTTGGCTGAGTGAAGCCTAGACCTAAGCTTGGCCTCAGCTTGTCGTATATGAACAACGAAAAGATCTCACCCTGTAACGAGGAGGATGCAGCTGCCCCTCATTATGTTTGCCCCAAGCCGACTTGCCTCTCACCCCAACGACCTTCTCTTTCATCAACCCATGATCCCTACCGCACGTCTTGGCGCACCGGATCACTTAGGTTAGTCTTCCGTATCTATCAGCGCACAGACATGCTGCATATTTACGCTACATCTGGTGGATATGTATCCAATGGCAATGCATAGTGCCTCCAGTATGTAGCAGCGTCAGCAGCAATGCGCCTATTTCTCCTCGCCAGCTACTCAACGTCCGACTGGCTTTAGGCGTCAGCTTAGCGCAAGCCGGAAATCTTCCTTGCTACTTCTTTGGCCCAGGATGCGCTAACATCTTAGCTTCATTGGCTGTTTCTCTACTTGAGTGAGGGCACGCCGAAGCAACGTGACGCTCGCAATTCCATCTGTCTTTTCTCCACAGATTACTACATATTATACATAGTTTCAACGGCGAAGGGCAAACGTCCAGTGGACGGTAGTCGTCTAACGAAAAGTGATGACTGAGTTACCGGTTTACGAGGCCCCTGGATGCAATTCTTTGAATTGGGGTCGGCTCCGTTGTGCTCGCCTGCACCCGAGCTTGCCATGGAAATAGCAGAAATAATGGTGGTAACAGTAGCTGGATGCCAGCAATACAAATGCTGGCATGAAGGGACGTCCTGGGGATCTTGGGAAACAGGCAGAAGGGATGAGTCACCAATCAGTGTTAATCTGTGCCGCCCAGCCAACAGCTACCAACTGCTCTCTACCGCTGGGCCTGTTGCTTGCCGCGCGTCGCCTATCGAGTCGTCTTTGCTAGAATGGCGAGAAGGACTCCAAGCAGACGTTACATTCGGTTACTCACTGGCTTGAGAACCAAAACCAGGGGGCGCCACGGTATGGTAAAGGGACGGTCAAGGGAGACTAGCACACAGTGCATGGAAACGCTGATTACAATACGCGCGCCTGCTCGGCTACAAGTGACACTCGTTAGATGGTCCCTTTGCCCTGCTCGCCTTAGTTCCTTCTGGTTCGCTCTTTGCATTGACTTCGTTCTGTTCCGAGTCAACAAGTTGCATGGTCCAGATAGACAAGCTACGATTCCTCTCACACTGTGCCGGCGCCTAACGGTTCGGCACAAACCGTTCTACAGACACATCAAGTGCTACTTGGAAAGCTGCAAACCGTGTCAGAGAGTCACTTTGTGCCTGAATGTGGCCTTCTAGCCGGCCCTTGGATTGACGTCACCAAAATAAAAGCACTATACGCTAACACAGACGTACCCATACGTATCTAGATATGAGTTCCGTTTCGATTACTGCCAAATTGACGAAGCGTTACATCTTGATACTCCGTGATCGAGTTAGTGTAAACACTAGATTTTGTACAATGAGTATGAACCACTGATCGAGGCAACTTCTAACGGAGACGGAAATCATAATGAAGACAGGATGGAAGAGACAAGAATTAATTAGAAAAAAGGAACAATTAGTTTCGTACAAAAACCCTAGACGTCAATGACAAATTGGTATCTAACTTGTCGATTTTTTTATGCTAAATTTAGTACATTTCATGGGAACATGCAATCGTATATGTCAATAAATTTTCTTCGTGTGGTTCTGACTCCACGTCGTATGTAAGCGGTGGTACGTGCGAGTCCTAACGAGAATGGTATATTTATACGATGGAAGTTGTCTGAGATACGATACATGCGGAACCATCAATAAGTACTAACTGCTCTAAACGATGTAAGATAGCTGTCAGATTTTTGTCATCAGACCTTCACCTGTCCTTCGAAATCGTTGGTCGATATCAAGGGCCAACACGGCTCGTTGCCGGCACGCAATGACGGTTTGAACACAATCGAAATTCGAGCCGTGGGTCTTCATCTGTTTCCCTGCATCTCCCCTCGCTGTACCTGACACTTCTCCGGCCTTCTTGGGCATGCCTTAGCTGAGTTGCCTAAACGCAACCTTACCTTAAAATGAATGCCTTAAGCTAGAATTTCAATTAGCGACTACGACTGGATAAAAATGAAAATCTTTCACCATCGACTAGGCTCTTATATGTTTAGCATTTTTATTACGTTTAACTTCATCACAATTAATTTTTCTCTAAGCCACATTTAATACTTAACACCGGAATTACAAAAAATCTTTAAATAGTAGAGGCTTTTAGAGAACTATTAAGTACTGTATAGTAGAATTTTGCCATAGCCTTCTGACGGCCATGTGAGTAACAGCTTCAAAAGCAGACATTGGCGTACGACGACAAAGAACAAATAAAGAGGGTGAAAGATTACATCTCCTTGAGATTGTTTAGTGCGATGGCTAGAGGGTAAATTCCCCCTGATTCACTTGGAATTTCTCATCTACGAAGGTCGACTGGTCGAGTCCGGGTCGAAAAAGTCTACTTCCGCCAATCTCAAAACTCCTCTAGCTAATCGTAGCAAGGTTCTCCCAGAGTTTATTCCTTCTGTCTGTTTCACTCGCAATCTTCCTGGAAAATGGGATTATTATAAACTTGAAACGTCTGCTACGAAGTACCACATCATCAAGCCTATATCGTCCGCTAGTTTAGAATGCAACTAAGGCGAACAAGAAAACGAAGAAAGTCTTGATATGTGATAGCCATCTGAGGCTATCGGCCGCAAGGGTATTGCCTTCTGGATGTAGGTCCGCTTAAATGTAGTTCATCCTCTGTAACGTGTTTACAAAGGAAGAACCTTGAGCTATGCCAAACATAGCGTGTCTCGCAAAATCATTTTCAGTTTGGTTTGTCGATTTCAATAACACGTTCAAAAAGTCTTTCCAACGACCCCAGAACGACGTACGTTGTATTTTGCTTTGCAAATAAATTTGTGCTCATTTTTCATATGTTTAACGCACTTAAGCACATTTCTTTGTGCGTATAGATAGGTTTTTTAACTGGACTCGTGTTTTGTTTATACTTTTTCATGCTTCAGTAAGAAACTTGTGATCTTCCAGTTTTAGAAAACTGGCTGATTTGAGTTTCCAGCTTACATGAATTTTTCTATATACTAAATTTATTTCAATGACAACTATGATACATTTTTTTTATAGACCCTTCTCGTATTGTCCGCACAATTCCATCTTCCCTTTCTTCTCACTAGACACTGTAGTGTATTATCTACTTTTATCTGGACACAACTGGTTCAACTTTAGGTAACAGGATATGCACGAAGAGTACATAAGCTCGCTTTGTGGTTTATTGTATGTGCCTGTAGGTTTCCGCCTTTCCTACGCACACACGTAGACCCAGAAGTTCGTTTGGTCGCTCAGGGCTCTGAGTTCCATCTTACACTGCTAGAAGCACACAGATAGAAGAAAACGTAATTAGCCTTACGTTCAGCGTCTTTTGCCTAGGACAACAAGGAATAATGAACGAGCTCATTAATCAATTACTCATCTAATCACATGATCTTTCGACGCTACGTTAAGCACTGGTTCTTGACGAATTGTAGGTGTATTTCTGTCTGGAATCTTCGTCTACTGCTACTGCGTCTGACCCGAACTCTCTTTCATCCTTGCATCCGCTTACGTATAGGCTCTACTGAGATGTTTCGTTTAGTTGGCCATTGATTGCTATGACCGCTTAGCCGACAGAATGACTTTTTTTTTTTTATCACAGTATAGATATCAGTGTATCCATGTGCCTTTGTTTCTATGGAGATTTCTGATTAAACGTGTGTAATAATTTATAGCGTAGTGCACTTGGAAATCGAGCATTGAATAACCTTTTATTGCACTTCTCGCGTGGAACTGAGGTGACGAAAGTGACAATAATGATAATATCGAATTTACAAATGTAGGCTTGATTATCGCCCGAATTGGTAGCGACAACTCTTGCCCTCCCCTATTTTCCTGTTTGTTGCCCCCTTGATGCTATAATCGAGCCAGGCCATACACTCAACTTACTTGAGAAATGTTGTGATTGTTGAGACCCTATCGGGCGAGTTCAGCCGTCGAAAAGCCCGCAGCATATACGGTGGAAAAACAAGGTTATAAGCTAGAGTGGGCCAAGAGTGTATCACTCGTGTCGAAGTAATGCTGTACATCCATGTTGCTGACGACGACCTATGGTTCATCGTAATTTCACAACAACTCGCTTGTACACGAAGAGAACACGAAGCTTACTTCTACCAGTAATGCGGTCACTGTTTGAATCGGTTCAATCTGGTTTTCAATTGTGACTCAACTTTCAAGCTGGTCGACGTGACATGCCTTTAAAGGAACTAGGCTTCCCCATTGTTTTACTCCATTTAAAGTTTCAAATTCAGATATGACGCCCCGAACCTTGGTGCCCATTTCCAAATCCTCTTAGCATTACGACAGTAACCGGCCATTAAGCTGCAATTTTAGTAAAATATCTTTGTTAGAGTCGGATAAATGCATCTACAATAGGAGCAATAATAATGATGCTTAATTGGCTTGTGAACTTTACTGGTTGGCTTTCTTTTTCTGCACCCCTTACGTGGACTTTGTGGCACGTTAAAAGACGTTTATTATTTAAAGCCACTAATTTAGAAGCCTGTAGATCCACTAATGAATGTAGATACCACTCTTCATTAAGTTTCTATACCGAGATGAAAAACTTAGTTCTTGTGGATAACACAGAACCAGCACCGACCGATTCTTAACCGCGTCTTTCGCAGTGAAAACTTTGTCGTTCAATTATTGCAGTTTGAAATCATCACTTTCCCTGCACAAACTCGTGGGCTGCATAAGTCTCCCCCCGAACACACCATCACTTGACCATGTTAGAGAAGCCATTACACTTACAACTAACAAATATTAATATATTAATTATTTACCAAGTAAATGCCGTATTTGTACAGAAAGTGTATTTCGCTCTACTTCTCGAACTCAGTTGCGCAGGAAGTGCACCAATAGTCGAATAGCGTTTTTTTTCATTCCCGTACCGTAACGCTCGCTTGACTTGCCCCCACTCTTTTCGCTGAGTACCCTAATGTTCGCTGAACTGCTGTTGTCGGGTCGCCCGACCGCAATAGAGGAACTGAGAAAAAAGACGGCTAAGGTCCAAATGCCCCCAACACGGAATGCTGACATATTGAGACTGATTGGCGTTGAAGAGCCGGTCGTTGCAGCTGTTACTTTCCCGTATGACCCTTACTGTTCACACACAGATGTGCCCTCCCGCCAGATGGAGCGGCAGGTGGGCACAGCCCGCAGACAGCAGGCAAGCACCCCTGAAAGCAGCCTTATTAGGGTGCGTCAGCTCGTTCTTACACTCCTGTTTTCGAACACGAACCCACGAACTATAGACGTGTGATAGCGATCGTGTGCTAATTAGGACCTGTTAAGGATACGAACAGTAGTCAACTTACAATACATTTTGTAGACCTGAAAGCCTTTCCCATCTGCGTTTCGCCAGGAAGCTAACTGCTTCATTTCCCAACCTCATAATTTCCTTTCGCGCAAATATACGCGTCAGCGTACAAAGAGCCCTAATCCCAGCCCAAATGCTCTTTATTCGAGGAACAACTCGTCCATCTATAGCGGTAGCCACGGGAAAAAAATAGCTAAAATTATTCAGCCACGCTAACCCCATTTGTGTGTCGACATACGCCCTGGTGTCGCTTATATTCTTAACTTGTTCTGGCCAATATTACAGGCATGGATTGATTCTCCATTGACGTCCTTGCAGGTTCTGCTGTGTCCGAACCGGGAAATTTCTTTGTCTATTGGGACTGCGCTCGCTAATACAAACGCACAAGTATCTCGACGATTTCATCGGCTTCAATATTTCGCTAACCCCTTTCTGCAAGCACTTATATGAGCAAAAATACTATTTATTTCATCAACGTCTCGCGTCCTTCTTTGTTTGGCAATATTATATATTCTAAAGGCAGAACATAGCGGATGTGGTGTTCGTCGTCAATGTGGTTTTAGTTAACAAATGTGCCAATCACGGTATGATAATGGTCCATCACATATTTGTTTATAACGTCTATGGATGCACAGAAATGTTATAGAACATTATATGTAGTATAGCTATTGAACTGTCAAATATCGTATATATGCACACGTTTTTTGTATGGTCTATCAATATACAACGGCTGTTCACGTACGCACAATGGCACCTGGGAGCTGAGTTTGTATCTCGTACGTTAATGTTGATACAGCGGGAATTTACTTAAAGTAGTCTGTTTCGGCTACACATATAGAGGGTTAGTGTAATATATGCGCATGCCCCATGACGATTCAATTACTCGGAAGGAAACGGCTTGGAAAGCAACCCCGAGATATCTTAGAGGCTGCATTACGGGTGGGTGGAACTGGCAGGCAAATACGGATTTGTGCCGATGCAGAAAGCACTATATACGCCCCGAGAGGAGAGTTCTGGTCCAGACTCAGGCAAAAAAAGTAAGGACGGCCAAGAACTTCAAGAGCCACAAACTATGCGCCTAACAACGTTGCGAATCTGCTCTGAAGAAATTGCTCACTCGATTGACCCATATGTAAAACGATCGTCAAACACAGATCGTACGACTGAAGCCATTATCAAGTAGCCACGTTCCTTACTGCTGTTTAATAGCCATTGAATAAATAAGCCTATTTAAAGCGACTTATAGTGTCAACCATGACAAAGTACCAAAACAAAGAAACCAACGACAAACTGTAATTTGGTGCATTTCGTCGACAGCTCACCTATTGAGTCTATCACTATAATTTATATAATTGTATCTCGATTAATCTTACAGCTGATTACTTTTATTTACACACCATTAATCGCACTGATTTCTTGAAAAAGAACTTAAGTATATCTCATATATTAACAACTGCGAACGACACCGATTTAGACCGTTACACCCCTACCAGGTTTTTTCGACCCCTAACTGTTGCTATAAACGCACAAAAGCCAGGAGCTGCACTATCTGTTCTTTAAAAGCATTTCTCTTGCGAACAGATTTTGATAGGCCGTGAGTTAGCCTGCACGTCAAGGACTATACCAAGTTTGGTCATGAAGAAAAGGCACTGTGTGATAAGAACTAAGCTAGCTTGTGCTCCATTCGGTTAAACGGCTGACTACACTAAACGTGACTCTGTATAGAGTGACGGAGGTAAACTAGAGAGAGCTGAAATAAGCGGGTTTTGAGAGGTTTCGTCCCATTATTGTGTAGCCACTCTACGCATTCGTTCCGTTGAACTTGTTGATGTTGGTTGTTTTGTTGCTTTCCAGCTCCTACCATGACGACCACTACTTTGGTGGCTCTGCAGCAGTGGTCGCGGCGCCTGAGGTCAGTGGCAGCTTGACCCTTACGTGTAGCGCTGTAACTGTTGTTATTTCTGCCAGCGAGCTGGGTCCCTTGGGGGACCTCAGCGTTGAAAGCCTTCGAAGGTTGCTAGGCCGGCTGGCTGTTGGCCTGTTCGTTCGCCGCGATTCTTCCGAGGACCAGGAAGACGGAGCGGAACGAAAGCGAAACCAAATTAGATGAAAATGCGTTAAGAGAGCCGTTGCAGCACACAGGAATAGCGTGCGAATGGCTAGCTGACATGCTCTCGGCTATGGTTGCCGCTGCAGCTGCGACGTCCTAACCTCACACGCCCCTCTACTGAAACTACAGCGACTGTCTACTACTGAGGTGGCAAACCAAGTAGTAGACTTGCGAAGGAGCCATGCATTCTAGAGTGGCTTTCCTGAACGTGGGTTTTCTCAGTCAGTTCCGACCACGATAGGGTCCCAGAGTCAGTCAAGCCCAAAGCGGCCTTTACGACACCATAAACTGCCTTGAGAACGTCCAGTAATAACGGTAAGTTCAAAACAGCGTTTCTATATGTGTGTATACGTTCGTGTATATTGAGCAATGGCAGGAATGCGGAGATAAGGAATGTCTCGCTAAGGACGATGGCCTAGCCGTAGAACCATAGCCGTTGCTACTGGTTCGGTAGTGGGGTTTCGGACTCCAAAGGCATTTCTCAAGCTGATCGCGAACAAAGCTGGGATGCCGATCCGTAAACCGAAAAAGAAGCCTTACGATTTGTGACCCTTGAATAGAGACGACTATAACGCACTGGCAACAGAGGCAGCAACAACATCGCGAGCTTTGGAACAATGTCTACGGAAGTTGCATCGAGAAAACCAAGAACCTAGTTATTCGTGATCTGTGCCTATACGTGAAGTCTACATGTGACAATGAGGTACTATTCATCGCTATTCATAGAGCTAAGCGTGACATGTTGTGCCTCTACAATTCAGCGGCACGTCAAATGTTTCTAGCCCTTAGATCAGCTATACGCATGCCAGGTTCTTGTTCATGCTTCTCCACATTTGTCTCAGCTGTTCTCGGATGCCTGGTCAAATACTCTGAACCACTACAGCGGAGTACGTGAGTACGTGATATCTGTTATGCTCCCTTTACCGAGTAGCTGCGCCACCTTTCACCCAAGCTTAAAGGTTAGACTAGGACGTTCTATCGAGTAGTGTTTCAATTGCGCCTTGGTTGATTCAATCTAAAAGTGATAAAATCAGCCACGTATATACGCGTGCACGGCATTGCCATAGCTCTGAAACGTGGGCCCCCAATGTTCAGCCGTGTCCATTCTACCCGAATCCTTACACCGTTGTACACACTAAAAGTTTTGCCAATCTGCCGCTCCCGTTGCATAAGTCAAACAAATTCCAATCGTGACACCTCTCAGACGCCGCCTGTACTGTTCTCTAGTTCCATACCATTCCTCGAGTCTTTTACTCACTGGCACACTTTCCTTTTCCCATTTTCCTTCTCAGGAAGTTTCACGTCTGGCAGCAGCACATCCACCTATACTACAGATTGCGACTGTGCATTTTTGGAAGCAATCGTCAGTGAAGTGATCCTTAGCTCGAACGAACACCAATTGTACGATCAGTTCGTTGGTGGCAAATCACTGCATAGAACCTCACGCATTTCACACGATTCTTCCCTCTTTTTGTCCTAAACTGCAATTGAGTAGTGCATCGACGAGAGCGTGAAGTTACCAATCGCCTATTTGAACAGATTGTTTCCGGACGCGTCCCAATGCGTTTGGCGCATTTCGTGAATCGGGCTGATCGTGAAACAACGTCGCAAAAGGAAGCCTAGAGTTGCCCATCATTACTGGCCTGTTTGCCAGATCCCCCCGTAAGGAATACTCCCTTTACGAATTGTTCTGATTATTTCAACAACTAATAGATATCTAATCGTATGTTTGATCCCTTTCTAAGTCTCCCTCTTGCATTTTCGCTCATCGTTTGTAGTGAAGTCACCTATTCGTCGAAGCTAGCTTAGACAGCAGCTCTTCAGATCAGGTACTTCTGGTACTTAACCTGCCTTCGGAAGGCTGGAGAGTACTTCCAGAGCTAAGCGGTTAGGATTACCACCTATTTTCGATTTCTCCGCATTGGCTGATAGCTTGCGAGTCGAGGAATAGTCTTGAAGCTTTGTCATTTGGCAGTTGCTCGCCTTCGATCGGTGAATGACAGCAAAGTAGGTCTCTGGCTATAGCGGCAGCAGGGCGCAGGTCTCTGTCGGTTACGTGGGCGATCCGTCATCTATTAGTCGTAGTGGTAGACGTATCAACAAGCTACGAAGAAACGTTGTAGGTTTAGGTTACTCGAGGTCCAAGAACAACTAACGACAAAGCAAACTCGATCAGGGCAAAATACTACCTTTCTCTAACTTATTATACGAGGAGTATTTCTAAGTCAATTCGGCAGATGTTGTAATGAGCAGAGCAGATGCACGAAGATGAGCCGAAGGATACACGGCATGCATTAATGAAGGGGAACTATTAATGATCTGTGTGTCGTTGTTAATTTTTTTTACGTCAACCTCGCATATGTCTCATCCTGGTACATTAAACGTCTCTAATAAAATAAATACCCTAACGGAACAAACCTCTAGTTGATGAAATCGATATCCATAAAAGCGCTCGTAGGCCATAAACAAACACCTCCTACGTGCGGCCATTGGCAGAGTAATTATCGTTCAAAGGTTAATGAAGGTTTTAAACACAGCCAATGCCATGTTTGTTACGAAGCGACATATTTCTTATATCAATAAAGTAATTAAAACGATAGATTTCATTTTGTGACGGGTTTCAATCGCTAAATAGAGGAAATTCCCGACGTTTGAGAGAAGACCGTTGTTGTAATGCCATCCTTGTAGTATAACATACGATTTCTAATCACTATTAGCTGTTGGACTAACTGCTAATCCTAGGTTTACTTCTTTTTTTTTCCGTAGAAAGCAAACTTTTTTCCGGAGTGCAAACCCAGATTTGCCCCTACCGTCTTCCCTTTTACTTTGTTATTTCAAGATACGATAATAAACACCACCCAGTTTTATTCTAATAATTTTATTTTGGCAGAATAGGTACTGAAAATAATAGTAAATTACATATAATATAGTTGTGACTGTGCCTTCTATATACGGCTATTAATGCAGTGTTTTCGAGACAAAAATTATACATTGTATATACAATTTATAGCAACCAGAGGCACCTTATCTAACATAAATTTTAACACGTAAAATAAAGCACCGTTACGCGACTGCTAAGTTCACGATTAAATAATAGAATATTATTGTCGTAAGCAAAAGGGTCGATTACTGAAATAGAAACACGCTATGTTCCTTTATTACATACATATGTATATATATATATATATATATATATAACGCCAAATTTGAAATATAGTTACCCAAAGCTAAACTTTTATGTTGGGAAAGTTCCCTAAACCTATGTAGTTGCGTTTTATTGAGCGAATGCGCCCTATCCGATGTTTCTTTGCAATCTTCAAAAGAAAAACCCTATGTACAATAAAGTTCTACGTTGTTCTTCTACTTTTCTCATCACCTGTTGTTTGCAATCGATGCGCAAGCCCTATCATCCCGAAGGTACGTGGAACACAGATCTTTATAGATGAACTTTAGCCAATGTCTGGGAGATGCGCTCAAATATTGGATTTGAATTCGTTCTCTTCGATGTGTCTTAAGTGCATATGTCGTTCTCTGTATGTTCTTGAGCTGATCAATATCCAAACTATGGCAACAACTGTACAATCCGCGCAGGTGGAAGTGCATGCGCGACCATGTAAAATTCCTAGGGTTTGAAGATACTTTGGTGCTAAGAAGGCCGAGTACGCAGCTTTTTTACGCTATTCAAAGCCCTAACCAGAATCGTGTTAACCTAATGGAATAACGCTTTATTAGCGTCGCGTTGTTATAGAAAGAATACCGCTTCGAAATGGGGCGAATCGAAAAACGTTGTGCCCTGTGAATGCAGGCACGTATTAGCGAAAATGCCTATCCTAGTCTCGCCACTGATCTGCTGAAGAAACGGCCCACAAAACCGTGGGCAAATCAACCGTGCTAATGATTAGAACGTAAACGAAAAAACGAGCACACAGTTGCGCGCCCATAACTTGTTTGAAATGAAAGTAGATGTATGTTGCAGTGATCACGAACATACAAATTGGACGCAATATATGCTTTTTTATTTATTTTTTAACATTTTTTTTGCTAACAACTTTGTGGTTTCAGTCAAATCCAATTCGAAACAAACTATCTATTTACTATCCTTGTTGTTGTTGTTAATTTCTGCGACAGAAACAATCGTCTCATCGGAAGACAAATCCCATCTCTGGCAGTACAATGCACGTTGGTACTGATGTTGCCGTTATAGGACATACTATCAATAATTACTAATTACATACGCCTGGACATATATAAATACAGACTGGAGCATCATTATACTTCTGAGAGCAGCTATGTCCTTTGAATAAGTTCCCTTAGTAGTTGATTGCGACTGTACTGTCCGATATGATAACGAAGAGCCACGCTCCCGTATAGAAATGGATGAGCGAACGTGTTAAAACGCACACACGCTTACATATGAGACTTCATAGGTAAATAAAAATCCAGCTCTTTTTCTAATCGTACCCCGATCAACCACGTCTATTGCGCTAAGGACGCATACGTGACTTGCATCGAGCTAAGACTTTGCCTGCTTGAAAATCGTAGTTGATTACGCAGCTAAATATCAGGTAGTCTTGTGTTTCGCCCCAAATTATAAAAATAAATATAATATATACTTCTTATAAATTACCTGTAATAATTAGTTAGAGTATACTAGCAGTTATTAGCTCTATTGAACGGTTTCGGAACTGTTAACAAAGGGATGAACTTTCTTACTCTGCTGTTTTGGCGGGTCGCCTGTTTACACAACCCTTACAGCGGCGGGCGCCACTAAAATGCACCAAAATTCCAATTTTAAAAATTGTTGAATTTAGTTATTATCTTATTTCTTTATAATCGCTTACAGTCATGGATTTAAATTATGTCTATAATCGTTTCCTATCATCTTTTGTAGATGCTAAGTAACAATGGATATGAGAACCTCGACAGCGCGCTAGTTCTACCGATTAAGGCGGGCAATTCGAAATACTTGGTCTAGTGGACTTCCGGATGGGTCTCGGATTTAATCACCTGCCACGGAAAGAATCAGCGTATACAGAACGTCTAATTGATTAACCTGAAGTTTCATCTATTCGCCACGTAATAAGGGTGTTGGTATTTATGACGCATTATGCATTACATTGTTAGATGCATGCTTCTCTTGGGATACACACTGTTTTAACGAATGTTGTCTAGCACAACTGCGCAAAACACGATATATGGTTCGCTGAAATTGCAATCTTTTACCTAAATTTGAACAGAAAAAAACATTAGCGCCTTTAGGGATTCAGCTTAGAAAAAACGTTGCTATAGCCAACATGTTTTCGTCCTTAGCGGGCATTGAACTATCCAAAGAATCTAATAAAAAAGTGACACCAGTATTTTTATCGATGCCTAAGCGCGCGCTACACGCTTAATAAAACCATAAACACACGATTGTTGACACGTCATTGGTCTATAAATGCTGCTTCCTTATTACCGATGAATTGTACTAACAGAATATCTATGTTCTGGATACAAAAAGGTTGAGTCGAACAGGGCCTGGAAACGACATCGTTACTGTTTCCACTGGCATCTCTTGTCCCGTTCATTTTCATGAACATCGAAAATCAAGTAGTGGTTATATAATGGATTTGCGTCAATCATCACCACCAAAAACAGACTGTTTACTACGCAGTACCTCGGTTAGGTTCGACGCTCAGGCCTGGGCTCCCGGCACTCGGTTGATATTTCCCTTCCTTTGCTGATCATCGGCAAAGCTGTAGAAGATGAGACTGTTCTGGTTGTCCGAGGGAAGACTAACCACGATATACGTTTGCCCCTGCTCCTCGTTTCTCCCTCCTGTTTTTTTTTCTCTACGTACTCCACCAAATGATCAGGTGGTGATCGTAGTGGCTTTAGCGGCGATGGCAACGGTGCCGTCGGTACGAACCCGAAATGCTTCCTGTCGTTTTTCGTTCGATTCGATCGTGGTTGGCTTGACTTGTCTCGACTTCAGTCAGCTTACCTTGCCCCGCTTTGGTCATCACCCCTTAACGGTAACAGCAGCCCGGTTTTTACCTCTTCCCGCCCCGGCCATGGTTATCTATTTTTGGTACTGGCCTCCTCCGCTACCACGGCCAACATCAGTGTCTCTCTTATTACCCGTTCTCAGCGCCTCGACAGCCCAACCCCCCATTTATCCGTTACCCCACCATTAACCGCTGATGCGATGGCTGTTTTCTGTGTCGCCCTTCCTTCACCCGTTCCTTTTTCGCGACCGCCGTCTCTTTAAGTAATGCCGGCAACGGCATTGGCCGTGGTCGCGTAGTAGTCGAGAATAATTCATGAGCTTAAAACATCTTCATCCTTTACCTCTATCATACCAGCCGCTCACTTCTTTTTGCTTTTTCTTCCTCTCGTTTCCTCGGCTGTTTCCTTTTTGGCAACGTAACGTTCGTTTCTCCAGTGTTCCATTCACCACTAGCAGCTGCATCATCAGCATCACCATCAACAGCACGCTACCGCTTACAAAGACGAGGTGGGTTGACCACCCATCCAAGTCCCCTACCAGTCTTAAAGCAAAGCCGGTTGCTTGTCCGCGCTTACTTTAGAGGCGACCGGGGAGAAACGACTTACTAAATACGGCGGTGTCTATTCCATGTTACGTCTGTTATACGCCATTCTACCGTATACACATCCAGTGCCGCCTCGAGACGGCCCCATTTGGTGGCCGTTATACAACGCTGCTTGTGCTCTTGCTCCTACTCCCGCATCTGCCGCAACAACTACGCTCCGCGACGAAAACGATATCGCTCTTGCTGCTGCTAAAAGCGATATAGCTATTGTACCAGCAGTTACTGATGCCTCTGTTTCACGATGCCCCTTCCCTTTTCGTTGGTTACTTGAAAGCCGCTCGTCGCAGGCTTCTGTCCTGGCCAGGCTGGCTGGTCGGCCAGGTTACAGAGTGCTGCTTCTTAGATGCCATCGTCCTCGCCGAATAGTTTGGGGCGAGGTTGGCCAGGCTGTGCGGGTCTGCAAGGACCCCCTTGAAGCTCCTTCCAAAGCTTCTCGCGATGCCAGTGTCTTCTGTAGAGTCGCTTTTTCATCCGTATCGAGGCAGGGGCATCTCGCTGTTTCCTTCTCTCGTTGCTCTTGTTTCTCTTTCTCTCGATGCTGCTCGAATCTTCAATCTCTTGCCGTCTTGCGATCGTCACTCTTTCTGCATTCGTTTTCCTTTTAGCAACGCATTTGTCTGCTATTCTTGTTTTTCTTCCAGGAGCGGTTCTTCTGACGTGTATTGCCGGCGCAACGGTGGCCGCTCCCGCCACTGGGCCCGAGCTCAGGGAGCACAACGAAGCGAAGCGTTTGAAGCGATACCAGCAGCAACAGTAACAGTAGCACCATTGATGCACGCATCAGCAGGTCAGCGGGCTACCTGCCCCTGGAAACCCTCTGAGTTATCTGAAGACCACCTCTCTCTCTCTCTTTTTATTTTCGGATAGGAACTCTAGGCCATTGAGAAAGGCTGGAAGCTCCACATCAACTGAAGGACGCCTTTCTGCCCGCCTTAGTAGTTCGACCTCGTCGTCAACGTGTTCTGCCTGCGGCCCTCTTTTCGAAGAAAAAGACGAAAAAGAAAATCGCGAGGACGAACAATATGAACGAAAAGAACTGGAGCCTAACGAAAGGGCAAGAGACCTGAAAGGGAGCCTCAAGGCGAAGATAGTGGACAGCGTCTGGAAGGATCTTCTGCTGTTAGCCGCTCCTACTGCGTTTTCAACCTATCTACATTCGTTATCAATGTCTTATCCTTGGTTTCTCCTTCTTCCCTTTAAAACCTCTATCAGTTATACACTGCCTCTGTGCTGTTTTTCTTCTGTAAGAATGGGCCAGACAGAGGCGCACTACCTATATTTTTCTCCCACAGACTTTTGCCGTCCTCTCTAGCTTGGAGGCTCAAACTATCGTTGCGGGCGAATCTCCTCCGCGTTCAGGCCTGGGACACGCCAGGGACTGTCTGTTCCATCTTTTTTGCGCTCCTTTTCCCTTAGAAAACGTATTCAACAAAAGTAGATTTGGGGAAATAGAAGTAGTGAGGGGTGCGCGAACAAAAGACACAGTAAACAAGGATGATATTTGTCGTCTCCAGTAAGTTATCTATTCACGTTCCCCATTTGAGTGGGTACGTCGGTTCGTTTCCATTTGAGAGGAACTACGGACCCATGCGATAGATATGCAATGCGATATCTTAAAGAGGGCTTAACAAAATACGAGAAGAGCATTCTCTGTCTTTTGCATTGTTTTAACCTCAGGATTATCTTAGAAAGGGCTCGTCGGTCATGAGTCCTCAGTGCTCGGTGTTCCAACGAGATTCCTTTCTTTTGGTCCTACCTTGGTACTACTACTTGATGGAACCAATGGCTGTTTCCACTATGTTTGCTGCAAGAAGTCGCCGGGACGGATTAAGCGTGTGAAAGCTTGTTTACGCAAGCCTGTCCACATTTCGAAAATAAAAGAGTACGAGTGGCCGTTGTTGTGATAGTGGTAACTTTTATGAGAGAGTCAAATACTTTTCTCAAATTTATGAAGTGTTACTCTTCCACCTTTGGCTATTAAACTGGATGGTTGTGCATTAAAGCTAAATTTTTGTAGCTGTTATGAGCAAGGTCCTTTGTTTAAAGTAGTCGAAGTTAGGGGTGGCCGACTAAGTCAACTGCTAGAAAGTAGAAGAACATCATTATGTACGAAGCCACAATTTGGTTAATATCTCTCGCGATAATTGGCTCATACGCTAGGTTTTGTCACCTCCGTGATGCAGAAATATCATTAAAAGCTCTTGTGAAGGTGATGGTTTATATGCATCAAAAAATAATTTCTTTGGTTCTTAAACCAACACGTCAGAATCGAACCTAATCGATAGAAACATCCCCACGTCCGTAAGCGTCACCTTTTCCCCGCTTACCTTTTGAAGATGCCACTTTCGCAAGGAGCGCTAGAACTCCAAGCAGAAATAGGGCAGAGCTCCCCCCCATTACGTTGCTAAGTCCACAGTTCTAAAAATAATAGTCTTCTCCTTCCTCCTTTGAGCACAGCACTTTCACCACAACAAAAGCACACCAGACAAGACAAACGGATAACTCAAATGGTAATCACCTATACTTATATCAACTAAGTATCAACCAGTTATCACCGCAATATCAACTGCGATCCGCACCGCCACCCTCGGCTTTCGAAATAAACGAGGTGTCCGTATACGACCAGCACTTTTGTCACATGAAGCTAGGCCAAAACTTCCCACCCCCACCGGACAACTGTTGCAACAAGTCACTTCGCGCACAGGCAAAGATAATCTTCACTTGTTTCTTCTTTTGCTGTCAAACTTTATTTTATTGCGTCACACTGCGGCCCCTTAGCCGCTAGAGGCTTCGCCTTTCCCGCTAGCCACTTGGTTAAGCCTGTCCGGCAAACGATCACTTTGAAGATCGGGGCGAACCTCACACTACACTTTTTCCAATAACTTCATCCTCCATTTCAGTGGTCCTGACAGGATAATCATTAATTGGTTTTCTAAATGCAGTTAACATAAACCTCTTTTCCTTTCTGAATGAATCTTTTTTCTTACGTACTCACGCATTTGATCAGCCAACAATTGCTGTGGTCAACATTAGCGATTCGTTACCACGCACAACATTATCTTACCCTTGCCCTTGGTAGTAGAAAGCACACAGCTAGCTAGACATCGACGTATTAATCCCTACTCTCGGCAAACCGACCCAGAACTCGGATCCGACTTGTCAGCCACTGAAATATGCGCGCTCCTTCAACACGTGGTTTTCCAAAGAATGGGCTCTGTCATTTGCCTCTCCACATACCCTTTCCGCAGTGCTAGGAAAGGGAAATCGACCCTTAATAACCCTTTCCTTCTTAAATCAGCCTCAAGCTGCTAATGGCCGGCCCTAACTCTTAGCGCTCTGCAGCAGGAACTTAGCAAGTCCCCAGTAAAGGGTCCTGAGAGGGTCCCGCTGTCTAAATTTACGGTGCTTGACGAAGAGAAAGTAAGGACAATGAAGGTGGCTTCGAAGAGGGCGAAAACATTGTAGAACGGTTTGTAAAATAGAGGAATATGCAGGATCATAGGTTAACAGCTTCATACAAGTGAAGGGATGTGGGGTCACACGTGTGATTGCCGTAATGGTTAGTATTTAAATCCTAGTTTATTGATAATAGATTTACAATATTTACCGATTGTAATGTCCATTTGCTGAGATGTTACATACTTAGATTAATATTGCGAGTAAAGTATGGTAAAATGCAATTGGTTCTTATTAAGCAAACATCTTTACTGCTTCTTCTTCTTAATAAGCCCACTCAATTAAGAAAAAAAGATCACTGAAATTGTCTTGCGTAAAAAGACTACTTCCTACCAATGGCGGTGGAAACTTTCACTCTTTGCTTGAGCAGAACGTTTTCCGTGAACCTCTTTTCGACCTTGGTCTACTCCGACACATGAGTGACCACCATTCCTGAGATCAAGCATATAATTTGCCTTCTGCACTATTAGAGACAGGGTAAATCCGGTTAGCCTCTTGAACAAGCTAGGAAGAAATTTTTGGCGAGTATCTTTACTTGTCACGCTACGTTTGTGCGAGCTATTGTATTCTCGCGTTAGGTACTTCTGAGGACACGTATAGTTTTAATCAGAATATTTCTCTCTACTCAGCATTTTTCATGATACGATTACGTTTCGGACACCTATGTAGCAAGCAGGCTTTCAGCCACATCCGTCAAATAAATTGGCTTTCTATGGCAAGTCTATCCATTGTAGAGCAGTTCGTCTAAGAAGCACTTCATTAGAGGCCACCAGACTTCTTCAAGCATCTTCAAAATACTGGCCAAATACATAATTTAATTTCCAATAATACTTGAAATAGATTACGAATAATCAAATTGCCTTATTAATTTATACAGAAGATTATAAACTAACTTTCGGCAGTACACCAGCATAAGTGAAGCATAGATAAAACAAGTGAAATCACCCCGTGAGATTTCTGCATGACCCACCTCACTCTATCTTCTATGAGTGGAATTTTATGGTAGGCTCCTAGCACGAAACGGAGCCCGCCTGTCTATGCTCGGATTCGCACCCAGACCACAAGATGTCCCTAAATATTAGTACGCAGATACGTTACCCATTAAGCTATCACCAGGACACGTTGGTCTAGCCTACTAGAAGAATAACATACTATGAGTAGGAACCGTGCTGATTGCGCCAAATTCACATAAAGTAAAGGGAATGAATCCGGTCAGCAGTTTTAACTATCTATAAATATATATGTCCAGTGGCTATTATCATTCTATATATCCGTACATTACATGAAAAATGACTGAGTCTGCTTATTTGTGTTACCTATCTTGCCTGTACCACATCAGTTAAATCAAAAGACGTTCTGTTTCCTATATTGCAGGTTATTTTTAGGACAAAAATACTTACGTCCTTTATTCTGTCCCTTTAGCGACTACTTACATTCTAAACAACTAAACCCATTCTCGACTTCTGTGAATCAGTCTTGGCCCCCCGTATACGTCCGTTCCTTCCACATATGTCAAGAAAATCGCTGCACCTCTTCATATTTAGGTAAAAGATAACGCAGTGCAAGACAGAACAGTTTCTTCGACGTCGCATCTGTAGATGATGAGGAAGAGATTACCCCTCCGGTTGTCATTGCTGCTTTTTCCCCAACCCCCTCCATTCAGCACTTTCTTTTAAAAACCCTTTTTTGCCGCGTCGGTGTTGTGGCACACTTAAACGATAAGTCAGTAACACCAAGTGAAAACCTTGAAGCACATTGGCGCAAACGAACATATACATATATGCTCATGAGAGGAGCCGGGGCGATGTAATTTCGAGCCGTACCGGCACGTCCTAGGCTTTTTCTCCGTTAGGAACTGGACGACGAAAGGAAGTTCGAGTGCCCAGTGAACTTTCTATATCTGTGGGACCTAGGATCTTGAAGACAATTCTAGGACTGAACAAAAGTTTAGAAGGAACATGGCCCTGGATCGTTTAATAATGGCGCTACGGCGCATCGAAACCCTGAAATCCGCTCTTAACTTTATAAAAAGAAAAGAGATTTATGTTTAAAAAGAACGGCCTGTGGAATAAGAAGTAGAAAAAGAAGGCGGGAAGAGGGCCCGTCCAAAATGATGAATGGACCCAGCAGTTGTACTTCGATCACTATGACTTATCTTCGCCGTCGACAGTCCGCGCAGATCCTCATCCATCGGTGAGTCATTCCTCCTGCAGTTCCCTTCGACCGTTGCGTAAGCACCACTGAAACACGAAGCGGCAAGATTCGCTCACACTCCGTTTGTTGCGCGCCCTGGTTAATCAACCGCTGATTAAATGGATGAAACGCCACACTTCGTGTGTATGGTACCAGCCTTTTTTTTGTATCTCATTCTGCTAACCTATTCTCATTTTATTAATAATATTATAAAAAGTATTTATATATATATATATATATATATATATATATATAATTTAGTTCAGAATAGTCACTGTCCTACTTAATACATATATATATATTACGTACGTTACTAAAGCTGGTGTATGACCCTGTAGCAGTTATACTGTTCACTTCAGCGGAAAAAAAACAGATTATTGTCGCATAGATTGTAATGCCTAAAATCGATTGGATAGCCAACGCTTACCTTCTAACGAAATCCCCAGTCAGAGTATGGGTGAACCTGTGGGCCAATGTAATTTGTCCTGTTTTACTATCCATTCTGAAAACATCACCGTCGCTTGGAATAATTTGCAGCTGAATAACTACATAATATAGTATAGTTATATGTATTAGTGCACTGTGACACTAACGTTTATTGGTAGCGAATGTATTTTGCTTATAAAGTTGTCAGAAAAAAAAAACAGAAGTTGTAGAAAGTGTTTCAAAAGTGGGGTAGTGTTTTGCGCAATGAAGGTGCTAGGAACTGCTATTGCTTTCGTATTGGGGTTTTTCGGATGGAACTTTGCGCTAATTTACTAGAGAACCATGTCACTCAAGCAACGCGAAAGATATAGTGTTATAGCTTTTTACGTTCTAATTAGGCATTTTTAAAATTAAATTCACTTTTCTGTGTTATATTATTATATTATAAAGTTCTGTGTTATTATCATTCTAGTCTGCGCTATAATTACCATAACATGATATGTTCCGTTCGAGAGCCATGAAGACCAAAAGGATCTTAAAAAGGTCGTGAATAAATATGTTTGTATTTCAAAGCTGCATTGTTTGAAATGGCTATTAAGAAAATTTTTGCCATTACCTAAATTTACCAAATTGAATTTCCTCCAGGAGGCTCACTTAAGTCGTATACGTTGTACTTTTATTGACGCCCATCGATTTTACAAAACTATTTGTACATACATATATATATTAAAGTTTTTTTAATTTAAATGTATGTAAATTTTGTATATATATATATATATATATATATACATATATTAAGGTTTGCCATTCGGACATTGATGCGATGCTTTTTGTTATAGATTTAATTCAAGTAGGGCAAATAGCTTAATCTGTTTATATGAAGGACGGTCACTTTTAGCCTCTAGTTTATCTTACGCTTGGTATGCTGTCTAGGAGAAGATCCTCAAACCAGCTGGCAACGTGTTTCTCTTCTGTGAAATACTCACTTGATTCATGGTTCGTTTGCCTTCACGGATGTGTTCTGTTATTACTCCAGAACCGTCGCCAGAATTGTCGACTGGTAGTTGTCATCAATAGGAACTTACTTTCACTTCTCACGTTCGACAGGTCGCTTGTTCGCTTCGGCTAGCCTGGATTAATTTGTTAAAAGGTTCATCTAACATCCCACATGACGCAGTGGCGAACGACACAAGCGCATCTCGGGCTTCTGCACCTCCCTAACTACGAACGTTCCAGAGTTCCTTTCGACTAATGGTGCATTCCCGCAAAGTTTCACGTAGGAAATGGCGAACGATAACGTAATAGAGGGTATAAATACAAGAAGGGTCCAAATAAAGGTAAATTTACGGGTGTAGCTGTTTACTGGGGTTCAAATAAAGGCCACGAGGCGAAAAGGATTTGCTTGGATAGATCTTCGTATGGTGGTTTAAGTTAAGTAATTTGCTGGTTAAATCATAACTTACGCTACTACTGTAATTACTAATTATGACAATAATTATAATACGGGTTAGGCTAAAAACTAAAAGCCAATCGCTTCGGGAACACGGGTACAATCGTGAGCACCGCAGCGATCTATGGAGACAGTAATGAACTTACTTTCTTCTGTTGTTTATGAAAAATGGACCACTATGTCTTATTGTAAGGCATTAGACGGAGACATCACTTAACGAAAAGATACGAATTCAGAAAAGTCAGCTTAAGTTCTTTGTGCCTATGTACTTCTTAGCGCGAAATCAGAATCCGTTGTTGTCTATTCTGTTTCCCACCTCTCGTTAAATAGCCGATCACAAATCGTTTCAACTTTAACATTACCTTCTTTTTATTGGGTCCCCGTGATAGCTTAATGGGTAACGTGGTTGTCTGTTAATCTTAGGGGCGCGTGGTGGCCTAGGTGCTAGGAGCCAGCCGTCTGATGCGATACCTGACAGCGTTACCGAACGTAAAACTCGAAACATAGAGACCATAGTTGACATAACGTAGAATTCAACGAGCACTCCGATAAACTGTACGCCAATCCACAACGATACAATAATAAGAACAATAATGATGATGGTAGTTCATTGTTTTTTCTTGCAAATGAAAAAATCCTTCTGTGAATCAGGGCATTCCGCATACCCTATGACTATGGATCGGGTAAGCTAGGTTCTCGATAGCAGATGCACTAGCACTCTCTTTCGCTTTCACAGAGACACCTTACATATTCCCGCTCACACATATAGATAGCATGTGTAGTATTTCTGCGCTCAGTTCTGTGTTACCATATTAATGAGGTAAACGAAACATCCAAAGGGGCGATAGTCAAATTGGCTTCCGCTTACTCATTTACCAATCAATGCTGGACTTTCCTCAACGTTGAACATGTACTTTTCGGAGCTTCTAGCTGTAACCAAGCTGCCCTCTTCTAAGATATAGAGATCAGCGCTCTCTTCTTTTACCTTCTGTCTTCTCAGCACTTTTCAAAGATAACGATTAATAAATAGAAGGTCGGCATAGGAAGTAACATCTCCGTGCAAACAGAAGTTAACAAGATGGATACGCACCATCGTACATGACGAAAGTAAACACCCTAGCCAATGCTTGTCTCTATCTTTGCAGAAACTTTACTCGGCCAACTCAGCGATTCGTCTACACGTGTACGGCTCTTAAGAGGATCGATCAAGAGACAAAGGATTTGTTTGCACGTCTAAACTCGTCGAGCACGGTGCGTTACCTCATGTCTGCAGCTAGACAGCTTATCTGCAACCAAATAGGTGTACACCATTATAGTGAAAGACATAAGCTCTCGGATACCCTCAAGGCTCGTACGTTTACGAAACGAAAAAAAAAAAAAAAAAAAAGCTTTCATAAGCTGATTTTTATTACTGGTGCTATGCAGAAAGGAATATTCAACGGCAGCGAAATTCAGTGGAAATGCACATTTCGAAACAACTAGTTATTATGTTCTTAGATATAATAATCGTTGGCTGTCCTACGATTAGCTCGCTTTATAATTGCCCTGTCAAAAACGTGATTAAAGTTTCGAACGCGTATTGATTTTTCAGTCAATGTCTCAGGAAACGCTTAACTGATCCTAATGCTAACTACTTCTACCAGACGCAGTTTGCTTGGCTGTCACTAGACACATCAGTCATAATTTCATCAGAAGATGACCCGAACTTTTTCAATGTGAAACATTCTCTCATTTGTGCTTATCGACTATTACCTACCATTGCGTTGAACAGTTTCTAGGCCGAGATCGACTGAGTTTCTCGTACTTGCACCCTCACTAGTCCTGTAAATACTTTACTAGCGAAACAAGACCAACCATTCTCTGGTGAAACCTATCCTTTAGAGTCATCTTCGGGAAACATACTCCATCAGGGTTAGTGGTTGTAAATTGCGCTAAGAGTCGGTCGATGGGGGGCATCAGGTTTTGGCCGGGATAACGTCTGGGGGGTCAAAAGTAGCCGACTGGTTGGTTGGCTTGGTTCGTAGAGCGTTTTGTAAAGATATCAAACAAGGCGATGGGCAACTGTACGGAGGATGACCGGTGGAGCAGGCGGGAGTGCATGCAGTTACCTGTCATATTCTATTTTTCCCGCCTTCTCTTTATCTCTTCCAATCTCTTCGCTCGCTCAATTGAGTCATCGGCCAGATTGCTGGCGAGAAACGCATCCAGTAGTCATGAACCAGGAGGGGCGCGGAGCAGCGGGGTACAGCGTCAGGTACAGGCTTCTTTGTGCGCAGCTGTAGAAGTATGCGCCACCATTGGATAGTGCAGTGCAGACATCGCAAGCATATATGCGAGCGAACATAATCAATAGAGCAGTATTAAAAATCCGTACCCTTTGATAGTTGTCTTCGGTCTGCAGTGTTCAAGAGTCTGCGCTCGGATGCCAAACAAACGTTGCCTCCTCTTGCCAGTTTCTTCTCGTAATCTCTCGGTCTGAATCTAAATAGGAAGTGAAAAATGGTGTTTAAACTGCAAGTCTGTTAAATCTGATTCCCACAGCCCACTGCGGGCCCATTCAGGATTTAGTGGTTGCATGCCGCGGTCGAGTAGCCGACTGTATTTTGGCAATAAACAACTTGTGCAATTCGAAGCGAAGATCCGGTACCGGGAAAGTCTACCATTTACTGCATTCGAAGTGTCGCTGCATCGAGCTTAGGAAGAGCAGATGGGCGCTGCGGAGTATTCATTTGGGCTATGCGCCGACTTGTCGGACAAATCAAACAAGATCACTAGCTAAGCTGTGCATATGCGTGCTATACGTGAAAGATGAAGACTGAAACCATTGCCAAGCACGCATCTGTATAGATAAGAAAATGAAACAAGCCGTTTCCGATCTAATATGACATGCATATTATTCTGTGCTCTCTATGTATTTTAGATGTTCGGTGTTAGATGATTTGTGCGTTCAGAGATACTGCTGTGTTGGTTCTATGGGTTCTCCCACCTGTTGAGATACAGTGGATTACGTGGTTACGTACCCACGCAGTACGATTTCAACTATATCAAGAATCGTTGGATTTTTCGACGTCACCCTATTCACCTAATTATGTAAGGTTTACTTGCAGATTCAAACTTGTTATTAAGCTGTTTTTATGACAACATATTCACTAATTGTACTTAAGCAACCGTTGTTGACACCCTTGACGGTTAATTCTACTGAGAGCGACAAATGTTATTCGCTTCTTTAATTTATTCGAATGTTGTTTCAAACCACTGACAAATTTCCATAAAAATTCTGCCGCCAAATTTACTAAGAGTTTTTCAAAAGTGGCGCTACTAGACAGAGAAAGATTTCTTTAAGCTATATTCGAATGTACCGTTTAAATGAATATGAAGTAAGTTAATTTACGAAAAAAAAGTCTAGAAAGCTTTAGGGTCTAGAAGGTCCTAAAGGTAAATGGGTATCTATTTCTAAGATTTGACAGGACAGAGATTTTCCTAAAGTCACTTCTATTAATCGAATGCTCCCATGAAATATAAAATCTCACGCACAATACAAAAGAGCTGTTTGAAAACAAAACGCTATCGTTATTTTCCGTGAGAAGAGAAGTCATCTCAGCTTTATTGCCAATGAAGCCTTAGGGATATTCGGGAACGTAAAAATTATCGTCCTTTAAACTTACCGTAAATGATTCATTGTTCTACTACGGCAATACATATATATATTATAAATACATAAATGCGAATTCAACCAGCCCTTATAGCAACGTTTTTGTCATACATTCATCCCGATATAGTATGGTGTAGCGCTAGCTGCTATGCTGACTTCGAAAAGTACCCATGGCCTTCTGTTAAACTTTCTAACACAAATTCTTTCCGCTAGCCAAATAGAGCGGGCTTTCAAATTTCCCCAGTTGATTCTTTTTATGCAGTTCCCAAAGAAGAGGTTACACTGCTATGACTGGCCAACATCGCCTAATGATATCTGCCTCATCGTAGAAACTTCTTATTTCTAGATTCTATTTCTATTTCTAGATCTATTCGTAGACATTTCTTAAATTTGAGTTGAAAACTTTACATTTGTCTGCAACGTAAAAAAAACCTACGAGGGAGGTAAGCAAAAGTGGTCAAAAATCTGGCCACAGCTGCGATCACGGAGATGATATGATGATTTCTTATTCACGTACTGAAATCTAGAAACGCCAATGTATTAAACGGGCCGCTGTGGTTTAGCACGAATCATAATATGAACAGAACGAATCCCAAGCCGGACAAAGTTTCATTTAAAAGAAGGAGTGTGCGCGGAGTCTATTTCCTTTGAATTTTTCTTCCACTTTTGCATAGAACTTAGTATGACGAGCCGACTTTAATGCCAAGGCAAAGCTTCAGTTTGCCATGTTATCAAGTGACGCACGCTTAAAACCTAGTCACCCGAGAAGTTGGAGAAGCTGATGCCAACAGGCAAACTTTTTGCAAATATCGCAGACGTTACTAGCATTAGATCCTATTATATTATAATGGAGATACCTGCAAGCACTTTCTATAATGAGATTAGGCTTTTTAAACTTTTTCCAATATTAATTTAGGTACTTATGAACAGAATACATGATAACGAATAAACATTATTTCCGAAAAGATCAAAATTTTTATTAAAATGCTTGTTGTACTCATTACCAAACTTAGCTATCGCAGTATCTAATCTGATTTATGATTGTTAAGCTTAAAACCTTTAACGATAATTTTGGGTTACGCCTGTAGCTTAGTTCATCCACCGTTACCCCCATAACTCGTCCATTAATTGCGATATATTCTGTATTAT
>NW_019213464.1:298454-362029 GCF_002532875.2 Varroa jacobsoni
ATATGTTTGAAAGCAGTTTGAGTCTTTCGCATATATCCCTGTTCCTTGCTGTGTTTTCCTATTAAACTCCATCCCAATTTTTGTGTTTTGATCACTCTAGACCCCTTCTTGCTCGTCGTCGACGCGCAACCTTCAATTAGAGGAAGCCCTATATCGTCACACCACGAGACGTCCGTAACAAACACGAGGAACAAAAGAGATACGGAGAGACGAACAAGGAGACGCCGTAGCCATCGGCCTTTAGCACTGATTATATAATTTATGCAGGTCACGTTGGCTTATTTTTGCTTTTGCAAGAACTGCGGGCGTCTGCCACGGCTTGCGGCCTAGGCTAGGTAAGGCCACGCACTGTTGAAATACGCGACCCTCGAGCCGGACCGCTGAAGCCGCCCGGAACAGCTAATTGCCATGAGATTCAGTGGGCGCGTAACTGGGTCCGAATTCCCTTCCACAGTCTCTATCTCATACCAGCAGTTGGCAGAGTATCAAATAAAGGTAGTCATGAAGTTACTTTAAACTTACGCTATAACCGCAGCTGCACAACGCCCATTTAATTAAAAAAATGTAACGTCTATTTCAATATACATGCTTACGACGTCGACGCGTAATTTATCACATATGTGGCTAATGCGTCATAGTTACTATAATTCTTATGACGTATATTTGACTTATAACAGTATAAGAAAAAAAAACAGACGACTTCGTAAAAAATCATAATGTGTTTCAGGACAAATACCCCTGCAGAAAAATTTTGTCAACGAGTTTATCCTGGCTGACATCGTCGTCCTGGAACTGCGAAGCCTAAGCACATACATGATAAAGCGCTGAATAAATCTAAGTGGCTATAAAATTACATGAACAGTAAATTACTACATATTTTTTTGGGAAATTAATTATATATAAGTTGAAGAAAAGCGGAGTAAATATTGACTAACAGTTGTAGCTAGGAAAACATAAGCTAGAGGTCAGTAGAAGGACGATTCGTTGTTAATGTGGAGGTGGCAAATGAGTGAGTTTTTTAATGCCTCTGGCTAAATAAATTTTCATAACTACCTTTTCTATGTAGCATCAAGCACTTATGCTTGTAACGGTAAACAAGTACCTTGGCAGTTCTTCATGTGTAAGATAAAGGTCACTGAAAAACATTAAACGATCTACTACGGTTCGCTTATAGCCTAAATTACAAAAGTACCCTAAACGCCCATAGAAGTCGCTAAATGGAGCACAGTTTCTTGTATATAAATCTATTGGTTTACAACTGCGCCAAATCAACACCTATTATAGAATTCGAAATTTTCCTCTGAAAAACAATGGTCTTACCCTTCCAGCCTGTTGCAAATAGTGCATGGATGACATGATAGCCCTGTATTTTGTGTCTGGGCACATATATACTTTCAATATATTTCCCATTCACACATACAGGTTAATATTTTAATGTTTAACCGCTAAAACCGATAATGATAATTCTAAGACAGAACAAAATAAACAGTTTCCTTACGCCGTTAGAGGGTCAGCTCTACATTTACTCTTCGAGTTATTAAACTACTGATAACGCAAAATAATGTGGCCATGTACAAACGTTGATACCTAAACAATGAATTTTAGTATCCTTTATGGATTAGGTCGATTTATGCTAACAAATATCATATGTTTAGTCTATTTTAAAGCCCCAACCTGTATAACAGTGGCAAAAGCTCATACCAATCGCATGGTTTTTTTCTCAATATGAACCCCTACAAACAGGAGAATATTGTAAAGGTCACGAGTGCAGCATGCCTTTGAAATCAGGCGCTCGGTGTCGAAAGATACGTTGAACAAGCGTTCAGCTACTGGATTGGAAATCTAAAACAAAATAGGTACACATAACAGTTCACTGTCAATTCAGTACCGCAATGGCGGAATACGGTTCGGGTAATCAGTCACATCTACTGTGTGATTCTTTTTTACGGTGTCGCAGCAGTTTCTGATCTGCTTTGTCTGCTAATCAGCAGAAACAAAACATTTGAAGATTTTCGGTGGTTACACGTAAAATACAGCAAATCGGAAAAAGTGAGCTATCGTATGGGTTAAATGGGTCTCTCTTTAGAGAAATCGGAAGCCACCCAAAATTCTATTTACCTGCACTCGAACTTCAACTCAAAACGCTACTGATTTATATAAATAACCAGTGTACCCCATACCAATTAACCGAGAGCTACTATGAAAATAAAAAGCCTTCAGACATAATTTTTAGAAACTGAAGTTCATAAAGGAAAGCGAAAATCGGACTATTGATCTGAAAAACTGAGTTTTCTCTGAAGCACCCTCCAAACAGTGTCTTACATCAGTGACGAACTTCGACATGAAACAATAGACGATAGAGAAGTTGAAGGCGATGCACAGAATATGCCTGACGTACGCGTACGGTAAAAATCGAAAATTAAAACGCTTAGTTTAACACAATGGATATAATACCTGTTTCCAGATCGTTAGAAAATGTAAAGAATCAAAGCACAATAATGGTAAAGAAACTACGTAGCTTGCCAGGACAGAACGAGCAAACACAGACAAATGGTGGTAAGTTAGGGAACAGGTTTCGGTTACCTTTACAATTAATGTGTTTTTTTTGCAAAAAAAAACCCTACTAGATGAAATAATATTTGTGTCCGTAATATAGCTTTGTACAGCGCACCTGAATCTCATACGTATTAAAGGTTTATTGGAAAATTTTGGTGCACGGCTGAGCGCGCAATGCAGCAGAAAGAACTGTGTATTTGAAAGTGAGTTTGTAAGTTTTTTCATATAAAAGTCATGTCCTTTTTGACTAATAGACACACGCAGCATAGATCAAAGGGGTATGCTTACCGCTAAAAGTTGACTGAACTTGGCAGGGTCTAAACATGCGGATTTCTATTCAATGAAGTCCGTCGATTCTTATTCGTTGCATTTCTACAAATCAATTCAAAGGGTTGATGACGTTTCTCCTTGTGAGTACCTCTACCTTTTATGGATTACGTCGCCACCTACCCATGACCTAACAGGCGAACCGCGCAAAAATCGAAGTTAAGTTCGGTCTAAACTTGGCCGACGGACGCTTTAATGTCTCTAGGGAACTCTTTCAAACGACGCTTCCAAACAGAAAAAAAGATAGTTCTTAATTTATTTGATTGAAAAAAATTAGGACCGTCCAATATGCCATTGTGCCATCCAGTTCACGTTGCCAGACTTAACAGTTATTTCGTGACTGGGTAAGAGATTAATCATAGTTGAAAATATCGCACTGGTCTTACGTAGCATACAGTTGTGCACATGCAACGTCTGGAAAGGAACTCTGTCTATTTCTTTGCTCATTAATTAATTCATCATAAAATTCATCAAAAAAAAAAATCAGGGAAAATGAAGCTTCGATTCTACTAAAATTTGCTCATTGTCAAGCATTGCGCTTAATCTACTGTATATGTAGAAAACAGATATTGTTCTCTCAGGTAATACCTTTAAGTAGTTCTAGCGTTAAAACGTTAGTTAATACGTCCTTGTATATTTTTAATGGATCGGCACGCGACAGAGCTGTTTGGTTTCGGTTCAGTATTGAAAAGCTCGTATTTTAATGACGACACACTATCCTTGAAACCGTACGTACCACTAAAAGTCAAATTGACTATTTGCAAAGAAGTTGACGTAGAAGTTATGACGTCACTTTCGAAGATCTACGTCTAATTATCAGAATTTATTTTGCATTTTGACCGAACAAAGTAGGAATACATACACAGAAAGCGTCGGGACGTCTAGCGTTAATCTCGTTTCTATTTTTTTACGACTGTTATAATGTAATTGCATTAAAGTTATTTAAACGACGCCTAATAATCTTCAACGCAACGTTTGAGTTCGTACATTTAGTATCTTCGAGAACAACCTTTGTAAAAGTAAATAGGAAAATCTGCTCTCAGCGTATATACGTGTGATTCATTGATTTACAGATAGCGATAACGCCGAGGCCGGCACGCTAAAAAAATCTTTACAGGAGCTTTTTAGAACGTAATGACCAAGTACTATCGCAATCAACGTCTCTATTACGTGGGCACCCTATTATGCGGACACACATCAACAGTGGGCAGTCTCAGTGATTGTTTACAGTATCATGCTAATTTACCTGCTTAGTAGTAATGGTTAGCGAGCGCTCGTTTTTCCTGTTGTTTTTTGACGTCGTTAATCGCTACATCTATCTCTTGTCACATTCTCCGTTCACTCATACGATACCTTATGTATACATATATATTTATATATAAGCTCGTTTTTATATATAAGTCTGTGCATACACATATACATACGTCTGTATTGCAAGCGACCGGGTAGCCGGAAAGGGCAACCCCGAAATCGGTTTGTGTTACTTCGTTTGATTGCCGATTTTCCCTGCAACCAAATGTGTGCATGTCTGCATGTGTGCATGCATTCATGGAGCCTGCCAGCACATCGTGTTACTCATATAAAGATAGGCTCACACAAATGCACATAAATATATACATGTAATTAGCGCCATCGTACGCTTTCCCACGCGTGTCCCCTTCCTCAAACACGTCTTTCAGTAAACCTGGAGCATCCACCGCCTCTCTAGCAAAAAGCCACGAGCCTGAGTGGGACAAACCTGGACTTGGCTGGGTTTGTTAGATCCCCTTGTATCGACCACCGGCTCGGTCCTCAGACGCCGTGCAGCAATTACTTTGCCCTCGCAAATTACATCCGATTACCACAATAAAGCTTCTCACACGGGGCGAAGAATTGGGGACTTCCAAGCCAGGTTGTTTGGGCACTGACTGCGCTAACGCCGCCCCATTAACACACGTAGTATCGCACCTAATTTCAGGATGGAAGCTGCGTTAGATGGACGGATACCGTTTCGGTGATTGCAGCTATGCTCTGAACGGCGTACCAGTCGCTACCTGATAACGCTGACTGAACGCGTTTACCACTCAGCCGTCCGCTAGGATCCATACACAGCGGTACGTTACTCACCACTATAGACTCGCTCTACGAGACAGCTATAGAAAGTGGGTCGGGAAAAATACTGAGATTTCTTCCGCAGAGGCTACGGGCACATTTCTTGCTCACTTTACTTATTTCCTTTTCTCTAGTGACAGCAGTGCGACGAAGACCGACTTTGCCCATATAGAAGCGTGATTTGTATGAGTTGGGTGGCTCGCCAGGAAACGCCAGATTCATGAAGATAATGGCTACGACGATGATGGTAATGAGAGGCCAACGGATCCATGTCGACGTGTCTATGTTGCACTGCATGATGACAAATAGGGATAGAAGCAAACGTTTGCGCATGTATATGGAAGCTCAGGAGCGCGAATCAGCAGTGTACATATACAAAAATCAATGACGCGAGATTATTGTAAGGTTAGCGCCTCTGAACGCGTATTTAGCGAGTACCGGTATTAATTAGAACCACTGCCGACCTGAAATTCTTGGTACGGGTTTTCAAATACGTTGCAGCTGACCAATTATATGTAACATGTTTCATTTTTTAAATTACACTCGAATGATGTTCGAGTTTTGCTGGGACAACCATAGAGGTTGATTAGATAAGTGAGTCCCGCGAGCGCCCTGTCAAATCTACTTCAATAGCTTCAGGAAGCTTGGGTTACCGGACGCATAGTGGAGGACGCTGTGCACGACCTGCGTAGCTATAGCGTAGACACATCTAAAAGTTCATAGCTCTCCGCACAGAGATAGAGTGGTAAGGAAGTAGCTAACTTGTTCAATTGAAACTTAATAACCATATATATGTGGCTTGCTCACTTAATGCGCGATAAACAGAGAGCCAATCGCAATGAAGCGACAGTCTGGCGAATTTGCTAAGACGGTTTTGAATGCTCTAGTAACTGCCTTCTTGACCTCAATGCAGACTTAAATAGGACAGACATACTCGTCCTGCTCAGTAGTTGTCGGCATCGAGCACCTCTGACGATTACGGTGACGATGGTGGCCCGCTTACTTGTCTGATATCGGTACCTGCGGGAGAATCTGTTTCAATGGTTCTGGCACGTCGAATGTATCGTGCTAGCCAGTTGCAGCCGCAAAAGGGAACTGTAATGCGTAGTACTACCTCACCGTAGTCATCGGAATACTATTTTTATTTTACTTCTTTTTTAATCTCTTATATAACGTATTTATTTTTATATATAATATAACGTATCAACGTAATTCAAAAACGTCTGGCGAGTTTCCGATCATAAATGTCGATTAACTTGTCATATAGGTAACATAGTTTTCAAAAGGTGTGCCTTCTCTGACGTTTAATATGGGTAGGGAAATCGTTAAGGAAACATCCGTTCCGCCCCCGCATAAAAGAAAATATTCTGTTCTGCCTGTATGTCTCACGGTGTTGTAGCCCTGTGGAAATTTGCAATAGATTTTTAGGCATACACCGCACAGGCAAATCCAAGTCATTGTTATTAGGGTCAATATCAAATCTATGGTAGACGAATCCAGATCTTAATTTTATGTTAAATCAAGCGATCTACTCGCTTATTAAACTAACACAACCAGCCAATTTCATCCAAATATACCTTCTTTATAGAAAATATATGTTAGTAAATGAAAAAAAACCTCATCAATAGAATAATATCACAGTCTACTTGGTGATACTTCCTAAACAGCTTCAAAGAACTCTTTACGTTCGGAATTATAGTATGAATGCATTAAGCGGTACAGTTTTCACATTATATTAAAATGGCGTAAATCGACTACTTTTATAAAGGTCACATTAATACGTTCTTTTATAAACGACATCAGTAATCCGTCAATTCAGCCGAGCGGGTCAAAGTCCCCAGACGTTGTAGTTTTCAGACGCGTTTTTAGCAAAACGCTGAGTCACACGAATATACGCTGTCTTACACATATCTTTTGACGTCTACCTATTTTGCCAACCTAACTTTCGACCTGTCCTTACAAGAGCATCATCCGAATTCGGTCGAAAGAAGAAGAAGAAGAAGAAAAAAACATAGCACAGTATTATCTATAGGTAGGTGTCGATTTCACTTGTCTGTCTTGTATTTATATTATTCATCTGAACACCATCTGAATCGCTTTGACAACTTCGAATCGAGGCTGTCTTTTACATTGACGCTCTATCAGGGTGGTCGGTTTCTAGAGAAAATCCGTGAGGTTAGCAGACGAAGTAGGAACAATAACAATCATAGCAATGAACAAAATCGTTGTTTTGTTGCGTCACGTTGTACGCATAGACCTCTGCATGGACAGGCAACCAAACTAGCCGAGAGTGGAAATACGAGTCGTTTTCACAATCATAGGAAACTTCCAGATCAAAGATTAGGTCGCTTCTCGACCGTAGCCCGCGCCAGCCTTTCACCTATAATAAACTTACAGTTGATACAGTTTGTATGTAGGACCAAGGTAAAAAAGAAGGACGAAGATGAAACCAGTAAGACAATCGACGTCGGACGCTTTAAACTGAAACGTTTAGAATAAATGGAATTGTGTTTTTTCCCAGAAATATATATTTCATTATCTATATCGATGTGGTACACACAAACAAACGATAAATCAAACACCGATGTACCGTAGAACTATTTCCAACGACACCAAATTGTTTTTGGGTCCGATATGATTATAGTACTTTTTGAATACACAGTATAACAACGCAGGGTATTTCAGTGCTACAATTCAACACACATGATACAATCAGGACCTCTGATTTTTTAGAAAGGAAGCTTCGAAGTTCATTTATATCACCGTTGTCGATTCTATTTCTCGTCGAGTTTTTCAAAATAATTACGAAAAAATCCTTTTTGTCGCTCTCTTCTTCTGTATATTTTTTTTTAATAGCTTTGTATAGCGGTTTTCCTCCTATAAAGAATGGTAATAGATTACGTTGAAAGCGGTATTTGCTCAAACGGTATACGAATTAATGACGTATTCAGGGTAATTAGCCCAAATGAATCCGCTCAAATCTAAGAAATCACCGTCTAGACAAAGGTCTTCTTATTTTTTATTTAATATTCAACTAGAAACTTTCATAAAACAAACTGGTAACGAAACTACTTTCGCTATCGTAATTAATGATGAAATAAAAACTCTCGATTTATACAAAATAATATTGAACTTGTTGTTTATTTCTACTAGTATATAGTAACAAACACTTCTTACTAAAAAAAATTGATAACGAGATCTGCATTGATAAAACTAATTTAAGAGCAAATAGAAAAACATTTTTCCACCTAACTATATTGTTCAAATATAGATTCTAAAAGATCTGATTTCCTACGGCGAAAAGTTATAACCACCATTTTGTTACGAAGATAAATCGTCTATTAGTGTGAATAACCTCAGCAAATGAAAAAGGTAAGCTAATCTAAAAAAAATAATAATGTTTTTGTAGTGAAACGAAGGGACTAGGGCTATAGGTGGAGCAATGCAGCGGTCATTATTTAACTACGGGGGCGGACGCACTGGCCAATTCGCCAATGATTTTGTTTGAGGACTTCGTTTCGGCTAGTGGCTTTCCTAGATCCGCCTGGATCCCCGTTTGGCTACACGTTCAGTACCTGTATCGGCGGAAGCCGCTTTGATATCCGTCTTTCAAGTTTATTGGGGTTCCTGAAACCGCCACACTGGCCCCCTGGCCCTGCAGGTGGACATTTACCCACCTTTTAGGCCGGAGCTTTATGAAAATTCCGCCGCAATTTACTACAGTGAAAACTCAGCCACCTGCCTGGCTTATTGATACTAACATAACAATACACTCGGGCTCGACAAAAATATTGTTTATAGAGTAGAGCTAGCTACAATTTCTGGTTCATCCGCCCGTTTCGCATGTCGACTGATAGAGGATAAGGAGGTATTGAGCCAGAGGCTAGGAAAGCCAACTGGGGAGGGGAATGGGGGTAAGGGGCAGGCAGACAACAAATCCAATAGGGGGATACCTGCTCTTCGGTAGTCACGCACTAGTGGATCGACAAAATTATGATTAATTATTAATGTTCATCTAATATCTGACCATACAAGCATCCATCCGATGTCAGTACTTATGGCGGACCATGTCATCTAGAGTAACCGGCGCTAGTCATCCGAGGCTTGAGAATTCAATTGTATCCCAACAATTCCTTTTTGCCTAAATGTTCAACTATTCGAAAATGATAGTAAATTATAACATACGTAAGCCGAAGTGACGTCCGAGCCGGAATAATATGTTTGAAAAAAGTGCTGCGCATGTTCTTATAATGTTATAATGGCTCACACAACGAATTTAAGCCCGTTTGAGCTAAAATGATTGCTCATGATTACATCGAAGAGTAATCCTCATTCAACGTAGAAAATAACTAGCATATATATTATATAATTAGCACCTAATTAGAGAATTTTTGTCATGCTTTGGTTTAAAGACTGTACCTAAGTAAAAACAAATATTTTATAATTATATTCATTCAGTATATCTAACACTGACTGCGATTGCAGCTTGAATCAGATCGTGAACTGTTCATAGGCTTGTTTCAAATGTTGACTTTACAATTTTACGAATGCTTCCTTAATAACAGTAAATAGCGGGTCGACGTTGTCATATTGGGAAAACATTCCTCATCTAGTAATCCAACGAGTTCAAATCTGGCCCGTTTGGCGACCTATATGTGCTCATTCCAGAAGATGCTTGTTTTCAAGCTGCCACTTCTGCGCTAATCGGCTTGCATGACGCAATGCGCCATATTTGTAAAAGAGATATGGTTTGCCTTCAGATACTGCCCACAATTGCGCGTAAACAATGTAAATGGACTTCTTTAGTGATGCGTTCGTTCTTCTGAAAGAAATAGGCGGTGAAGTAGGGTGGCATAACGTTTCCTTCAGTGGACACCATACTCAGGATATTATTTCAACAGTTTTCCTCTGTCTGCAATAGGCGTATCCTCTGGGTCCTGGACAGGCCAGTGATCATTTCTGCGGTTCACTTTTGCATCAAGGAAAAAATTCCTTGCCGGAGAAATATTGGAGGCGGTGCTTCGTCCTTGAAGGAATCCAGTATTAAACAACATCGGTTAAATTACGTGGTTTGATTATCCTCAGAGAGCATCTGCCTGACTTTTGTCACGCATGACGTGTACTTATGGCCTTCGAGAATAATCCGTGACGTTGTACGCTGACTCGCATCAAATTTCATTATTAACATGCTGACTGAAGGAAAAAGATCATTCGATACGTACTTGTGGGGTGCAGCGATTAACTCTGAGTTCCGCAGTGCTTTTTCTCTGTCGTCGATATTCCGCTGTGGGGTGTTGAAATTCGCACTGTTTTTTTATGTAGTCGCATAGCTCCTCTGTGACGCGGTATATCGCCGGTGGAGATTTGTCCAGCTTTTAGAAATTCGATATTAGCTGATCTTTTCTGACACGCTCAAGACGACGTACTGTTGTTTGCCACGAAAGAAAGAACTGGCACTTGTTTGGTACCAAGAGCAATCGATGGACGCACGCTCGTTGCCACGAGCAACCCACTGAAGTTTCGCCGCGCTTAGGTGCCATACATGTGTTAGCGTGTTAATGATATATGACGGTAATTATAAATATTTCCGTCGTTATTGCTAAATCGAACATGGTTTAGGGCGAATGAATCACATCTATGCCTTTATTAGTTTGTGATCACTGCAAACTGTAGCAACGAGACTAAGGGTCGCGCTGGAGCATTTCACAATACGTGGAGAATGTCGAGGCTTCGGCAATAAATTAGGATGTTCACTATATCTCTATGTTTGGCCACATAAGCAAATGCTGGGCCTTGCTTATGGGCTCCTGCCGGGCCCAGCCCAATACTGGTTCAAATTCGCGCTGGGCAATGCGGAAACGTAATGAAGGATTCAAGGCTTGTTTGTTCGGTCGGTTTCTACAGGAGACACTGTCTCACGCATCAAAACGCTGTGAACAGGTCCAAACAAATAACGAGGACCTGTATGCGTTTACTCAGAAGGAACTTTTTGTGTAAGAGCAGGTTGGATTATTGTCTTAATTCAAAACAATTCTAAAGACACAAAGGATTGCGTTTACGTAACCTTGCGGTTACGTGACCTCGTGAATCGCTTTACTGTAGCGTTACCACTTTGACAACCAGCGTACGCAGTAGGTCAAGCTTTGGTATTCGCTGTAGTGAGCAGAGTCATTTCAAAGCTAAGGACCTCCGCGCTAACAGCTTCGGCGTGCCACTGAACAAAAGATTCGTGTTGGGTGCGGGGCTTCTAATGATGCTTACCATAGAGTTGAGAGGCCCTGAGATGGCCGGTGTCAAAAATATGCAACGGGTGGACCCTTGTTTGAACGAGATCATCGTTTGACCTGATCGGAAAGCAGATGTTACAGATATTACGTATCCGCGAGCAAGCTTTTGTATCAAACCAAAGATAACAGCGATTCACGCGAGCGTAGGGCAGGGATTATAACCAAGTCTTGCAACTTCTGAAAGATGGATGGGCATGCAGGTGTACAATAGCGAATACTAAAGCGCCTCCACATCGGTCCTGACATATATGCTCTAGGTAGGAAGGTAATGACTAGCTGTAAAGTTCAAAGCCTAGGGGCCAAACGGGTCTATTCGAAGGCCTGCCTCTATTTGAGGGACCTTCCAATTAAAAAACCGATCGGTTGCAGAGAATACCGAGGTTTGTCCGCTCACGTCCTAATGGGGATAATCTAAATAGAGAAAAATGATTTGATCTGAGCAAACGGGCTCTGTTATATTCCAGGGCGACATAAAAGTGGTGCCGATAGTTGGACAAGAGTACAGCGGTCTTTACAGCGAACGTTGGCCAGTCGTGTACTTGGAGGTTTGGCATTTTTAAAGAACTACTAGCCGAGAGCGGACCGTCCTAGACATTATAGTGAGACACGCACATGAGTTGCTCGGTACACGGCATGTACCGATAATAATATATATCAGGTCCTAAATATATTCGTGTTTATTGTTATAGAAGGACGGGATATAAATCGAACTTTTTCCGGTAGTGCAACTTCATTGCAATATCTCGTTCAACATGAAACATGGTACGGTGTACTTTGACATTTTAAATTTTTTCACAGGCTTAATTTTTATTGTTAATTAAAGTACGGCTTACTACTAACCTTGTGCCATTTCGGTATCAGTTTTTTCAACCTGCTACAAGAGAAATCTGGGGTATGAAGGTGTTCATGTCCAGGTCTAACGAATTTTCTAATAAAAAGTTGTCAAGAATAACTGTAACTTCTGCACTTTTTGCTACCGTCATTTTCGTGACATTGTCATATAGTAGGAGTTTCGGCTGTTCAATGCGGATTCATCCATATTCTGAAATTGTTAATAGTGCCTTTTAGCCGTAATTGGTTCACCAAAACTAATGCAATTGTAATGTATCACGGCTGCATTTAGCTGCGAAACATACGCTGTAAGCCTCTGCATTTACCGTAGGGTGATGCCCGGCCGATTCAAATGCATCCGCTTACTGCTGTGACCTTCTGCGATTATCGTACAGAATCCACTCTTCATCACAGGTCACAATTCAAAGAGAGCAAAGGCAAGAAGACAATTTATGTTTCTGCTTTTCATTAGCTTTTAAATCATACGGCACCTACTTTTTTTCGGATTACCAGATTCCTGGACAAGTATGGTATTTTTACATACGCCAAACCTGATCCCTTATACCCGTAGCTAGAACAATTTGGCCTACACCACAGTTTTTAACGCTTCTTTATCCATCTGCGCAGGGGTTTTCCATAAGACTGATTTTCAACTTCGAAATTCTCTCCCCTGAATTCCTTTGAAGTGACAGGTCACGATGTCTTTGCTGGCAAACCCTTTATTGAGTAAAAGGTTTGTACGACTAGCCACCTCCGTTGCTGTAGTTCCCATATGGAATTTAAACTCTTAAATTTGTCAAATTGTCTCATTTTCAATAGCTTATCTACTAAAAACCTGAGGGGCATTCATTCGAGTTGGCAGTGTTAAATTTTAAAAAGCACAAATATCATTATAAAAACAATGTCGTCTCGTTATAAAATAGCGGCATCTAAGAATATGAAATTAAAGTAAGTCACGTCTTGCACCGAACATCTTATATATATATATATATATATATATATATATATATGTGGATTCGTTAACAAAGGTCAGCAAGAGAGGGCAAGCCATGAGTGTCCATTATATTAGATTATGAAGAAAGTTGCCATTTTTTTTTCGCTTTCGTTTCTCGTTTCCATTTTCCAAACGATAGAATATACCATTAGGAGGCCATTATCACACATAGAATTAGACCAGTGATAACACCGAGAGTTACCGTTGCCTTTCTCAAGTTTAATTATATTTCTGCTAAACGGAATCAATCCGCGTAATAAATCGGTGAACGGTTATATCCATGTGTTCACCGTTTATTTTCATTCGACCCCTGGTTAATGTCAGCTTGGGATTTACAGGTTTCTACCAGCGCGACGGAAATCGTCCGAGGTGGTCTTGTACGTATTTGCGTAGTTGTTTCCCGATTCATACGAAACTATCTTCGAGGGAGATGATGCGACGGAAGCATTATAGGGAGCCGTCTTCTGCATGGTGGGATACGAAGTCCCTTTTTCTGCGGTTGAAGCGCCGTAAGAAGTCGTCTGCTCTCCGCCTGCAGCTCCGTACGAAGTCGTCTGTTCTAAAGCCGGAACGCTATATGAGAGGATGTTCTGAACCGTTGGAGCCCGGTATGAAATGGTCTTCTCTACGGCAGGAGCATTATACGAGACGGTCTTCTGAACAGCAGGTGCTGTAGCGACTGCTGTTGAAGCTTCTGGGGAAGCGTAGAAGAAAGCGTTTTGGACGGCGGAAGTACTATAAGGGATAGTGTTCTGAACGGCGGAAACGGGCGCAGTGTAAGAAAGCCATGGAGCAGCATGCAAAGTCGTTTTGTGGACGGCTGGCGTTGCAACTACCATGCTTCCTGGAGTAGCATAAGACATGGTCTTCTGGACGGCAGGGGCAGCGGGCGCCACGACGGTGGTCGGAACAGCAGTTGGGGCAGCGTACGAAATAGACCCGGGGCCAATGGGAGCACTGTAAGCGGCCCCAGTGTACTTTACATGAGGACGATTTGGTGTGTCGGAGAGAGTAATTTCGGCGGCAGTGTCCTGGCCTTCACTGTAGAACTCGACGCGAGCGGGTGAAGCAGCTCCTCGGGTAATGTGAATCACGCGATCAGCAGGGTTGGCTGGCTTCTCGATGTTATATATCTAACAGACGAGAGCGAATTAGATCATTTGAAAAACATTAGTTTCGAAATTCTGAGTGCTTCTTACTATGTTTGATCTAAGGTGTCGTGAATGTTTGCTGCACCTTGAAACGTCGTAAGATCTGTTTTGGCTGTTTAGATCCGAATAGGAGGCTGTTGTTTGTTGTTAGATAATTTGAATGGCCTGGTACTGTGTTCTCCCCAAAAACAAACTACTATAACGCTATGAGAATGAGACCATGGGTTATTGGAATTGAAGAGCTTCATACATCTGATCTACTGACGTATGGCATATAACAAAGCAACCATTTCAGCATAATCCTCCGAGCACAGCATCTTTAGGCACGAATACGTCATAATTAACCATATTTGAACTATAAATTAAACAAACATACCTGAAGACCGCCCTTCTTAGCTACAACATGCTCTACCCTAGGTGGGGGCGCAGGCCGGTTGATGACACGAACCGTGGCCTGTTCCTCAGAAGGAACATTGAATTTCACAACCTCAGGTTGAAGTTGAGCGCCCTCCTGAATTCGGATGAGCTGCTCGGGACGCTGATATTCCTCAACACGAACATCACGTTGGCGATTACCAAGGACAACTTGGTGGAAGGAAAGCTTCGCAGGTGTCTGCGGCACAACCCTCTGTACAGGGGTCAGGCCATATGAGAAGGTCTTGTGAACGGCAGCGGCTGGTGCAGCAACGCTAGCGGCTGCTGTAGGTACCGCGGATACAACAGTTGTAGATACCGGTGCTGACGATGCGTATGAGATGGTCTTTGAGATCGAGGCAGGCGCGGCATAGATAGTCGAGAGGGTCTTCTGGACAGTTGGGGCAGAGACTACGGTACTGGTGGGCGCTCCATACGAGATTGTCTTCGAGAAGCCGGTCACCGCAGGCACAGCTGCCGTGTACGTTTGGCCAACGACAGCGGTTTGAACTGGCAGATCAGTGTACGTAGGCACTAGTCCGGCCGAAGTCACGGCAACCGTTCCGAAAAACGCCGCGAAAAGTCGGAAAAACAGCATAGTTGAGACTGCCTGTTACAAGTAGCACCACAAGTACTACAATAATCCGACGGCAACGCGATGGCCGGGCTCTCACTGTGCCACTCAAAGGCATGCAGCTTTTATAACTCGCGGGTGAAAGGGTACCGCAGTGGAAATCCCCCCGACACTTTCTTCTTTGGAAGGTACCGAGGAGTCCGTAAACAGAACTCAAACAGTAAAGTGGAGTGGCCTTCACCCGAAGCGCGATCGCATATCGTGCATCGAACTTCAAAATAGAAAAGGCTTCTTAAATTGTCAACGGTCTCTGTCAGTTCGTGTTATGATACTGTGGAGTGTGATCCGTTTGTGAACCGAAAAACCTGTTCAATCCAATAATATCAGGTATTACATTTCCATTATTTATTTCAAATGGAATTTCTCAATTGAATTCATCAGCTTTAATATGTGTATATATATATATATATATATATATATATATATACACTAAAAAGTTTACGATATTACGGCTGTCCCATTATAGCGTCTTTACATATATTAGTGCTTGGCACATGCCGACCAGTCACAACATTAACTTACGGCTATTATATTAATTACTTAAACGTATTTAGCCACTGCAAACTGGTAAGTACCTGTCGCGTTATGAACCTCCCATAAAAAGGAGTCACTTATAATCGGCAACGTGTATATTTAAGTTGTACATTTTCTGTCTGTTTCCTCTTGAATGCTTTGTTTTGTTCTCCCTGCGCGGAGAACGTTTAGTCACGTCTGCGTAAATGGTTTTATTGAGCCAGAGATCAAATAAATCGCTAATGATGGTCTGTGATTAGCGACCGTTTACTCCGCATACTTGGGTTTTTAATTCTAACAGAAGCAGAAAGATTCAATTGCATCGGACTGCGCCGTCACGCGTTAACGACGACTAATATCTATCAATATATGTATGGTATACAAAGAAAGAGAATCGAGTAATAATGGTGATAAGCTGCTGTTCTGCAGGAGAAATTGTCCCGCGTATTCGGATCACGTCAGAGTGCCGACTGCAAACTGAATCGGGTTCACCGTTCGTTTTGGTCCTTCTCTTCGTTTTGAGCCGCTGTTCGTCGCGCTCTTTTCCTAACCGACAGCAGAATAGTCGCGCTGAGATAGAATGAGCTGAGTTGTCCAAGTCGCCCCGGGGGCAAGCAGGTCGAAACGCCAAACAGCGCTTAGATGGAATAGAAACAGAAACAAAACAGAAAAGATTATCATATTTTCTATTGAGAATCGTTGCGAACATGCATCAGCGTGTCAGAAAAATTATGCTGAAGAAATATGCCCGCTCTCGAAGATGCAGATTGTGGCTGATCGTCCTGGTTTCTCCAGCAGCATCTGGCTCTGTTGTGCCCATTTTTGTAGTGACAAATAGGTGCTATATATTCAAGCGCCAACAGAAAACAATAGAAAATCTTCTACGATCGAAAAAGTATAGAAAACGTTTTCAACGCATAGGCACGTCTGACTGTAGGAAAAGTGTTCATCCGTAGGTTGTGTGAACGCCATTGTGCTGTTCCAATACTACGAACCGGCTTCAACTTCCTCTCAGACAATATGGGGAACACCACTGCTGGGTTATATGCTAACAAAAGAGCCTAACGTTCATTGATTTTTCACGAAATTGATATTTATATGAATTTTCGTGGCTATCACCGTGAATGAAGTAAAATCGAATATATATATTTTGTATATATATCATTGTTTTAATTGATCCCATTAAATCAGTAATCATTGAGTAATTATATTATTAATAAAAACGTTAATTGGGACATCATGAATGTTACTCACGTACCGATTAAGTCAAAACAAATATTTGACGGCGCACAGACGAGAAATAAGAAAAAAAAAAACCTAGAAAATTAATCGATACCGCTTTTTTAGTATCTTATTTAATGCTCTCTTTTTAATCACTTTATTACTTAATAACATTTTAGCACTAATAGACTAAAGCCAGCTGTTTTTGTAAACTTGTGTTTTCAATAACGAGGGACATTGAGGGTGGTGCTCTGAGCTCCATCTTGTACACAGCTAGAGCGAGAACGGGTGATTCGAATTCACTCTTATTACTAGTCAGTGTTTCACTAAGTAGCATCGTTCGAAACATTTAGTTTCAAGTCAAAATACTAGTAGATATCTGGTAGGTATCCCATCTTTTCAGGGACAGCCTTCTGGAGCAACGGACAATACAATATTTACGTCCAATAGCTCATCAACTCACAAATCGGATTACTTTGATTCCAGCTGGTTTTCACTGAGACTTGCAGCCCATTCTACTTCAGTCTGGCGATTTTACAACGGAAATCTATAGAGACGTCTAAGTCAGCAACGCATCGCTTCTGAGAAACAATCGGGTATATTTGGCGAACACCCCCGATCGCGGAGTGAACGTGCCGTGACATATACGTATTTAATGTTGTGACCCATTAGACCAACAATCTACGGCACCAGTTTTGTTCTCAACGTCCACATCCATTAGTAGCCTTGACTAGTAAAGTTTCCCCAGTTTTTTTTTTAAGGTAACAAAATGGCACAGATATAAGTAGGTGTTTCGCGACTTGCTTGCGCTATCAGTCGTAGATGAGTCTCCTACTGAAGCAGACACGCTTTTGGAAAAAACATGTAATACAGAAAAAGTAATTTTTATTTGCTTTTGCAACGACTAGAGACAGAAGGGCTGCTAGAAACATCGAACAGAACTACTGTCCAATATAGATCCGGAGTTTTACGCTTAAAAAACACTTTCGAATGAACCTGGTCACTACCAAAAAATATACCTAACGTCATTGATACTTTTCGCTAAATGCCGTTTAAAAAAATTATTGAAATAAATTAAGGAGACTTCGAAAATATATGTTGTGCCATTTTTGCTGTGCAATAGTGCTCTTCGAGCGCAAGGGGGACGCAGGCCAGAGAATAGGCTTTATCAAGTCTATGTTCTTGCTTGTTTTATCAATGCATGCTGAATTAAAATCTTCATAATATTTTTGTAGTTGAAATTATTGAATTAATTTCATTCATCATATAACAGGCTAGACGAATACCCCTAATATTATCAACTGACTCAGAGATCCCGATATGGAGTAATCCTACGCAAATGTGTTATATCTTTGTGCTTCGATTTTTAGGTCCAGTATTGCCGTCAGGCATTTCATCAGACAGGACAAAACAAGGTGCGTCCATGCTCAGAACCACATCGTATCCCTAAAATTAGTAGGCAAATATTTTACACGTTAATCTGTCACGAGGAAATATGTGATATCTGTTTCTATCTAAGAGTCGGACACCCCAGGAAGAAGCAAAGGGCCGCGAAGTGGCATCTGCTAAATTCGAGCCTCTCGTCTTGTTCATTGGACTAATGGACACCACATCATGTTAGAGCTGTAATCATTTATAATAGGTAGTATTATACATGGAAGAATAGATGTGTGCGACAGAGGTTCAGCTGCATGAAGACGTGCTGTAAGAAACTTCAGCTACAATGTTATCAACTTCAGTTAAACGCAGCCAATCCTAACCTGTATTTTGGCACCTTTAGGTAGATCGGTGAAATATTTTTGAGTTCGGTCTCTCAGATATACCCGGAAAAAATAAGACACGTCAGAAATATTTAGCAAAGTTAACAGTATAACTCGGCTAGTTAAAAGTTTCGGGAAGAATTGAAGCGTAAAAATAGCGGTCGTTTCCTCTGCGTACAGAGCGGAAAAAGTACCTGTGGAGGCGTAATAGATCTATATAATGATTGCGGAGAAATATTCTTCTCTCAGACAACCTTAGAGGACATTTTGATGTTTTTTTTTGGTTTTGAGCAAGCGAAACCAAGCATCGGGTAGGGTTCGACTAGTAATACAAATTGAGGAATGGGTTGAGACTAGTAATTTAAAAGGTAGAACTTGTACGTTGAGAATCTAAAAAAGAAATGTTAGAAATGCATGCAGTCCTCGAGCTCAGCTTTTTTTAAAATAGATTTACATGTAAGACTATCAAAAGCGTAAGAAGACAAACCTGCCAGGAGTCATTTCTACAATTAACGAGGCAACAGACAAACGATGGAAACGTAAAAGACGAGAACATAATATAAAATTCGATTGAGGTATAAAACTATTTTCGAACTTCTTCGCTGCTTCAGGTCTGTTTGACAGTAATTCACAGAAGGGCATGCTGAATTGGATGAAATTGATGCGAAAAGCGGACGTCGCGTATTTAGCAACGCGTGCGACGATAGCAATACGTAACAATGTTCGAGGTGATTATAGAATTGACATAAGCGGGGTTCTAGGTTTCACTGAAAATAATCAATGAGTTAATGAAATGAGAGGTGGTTGGTAAAAGGATAAAATAATGAAAATCGATGAAGTTCTCAAACGGCTCTGGTGTAAACTTGATTGACGGTATGCTCTAGTGGCCATACACATAATCCTTTGCATTGTCATATATATATTGTTCTTCTTCCTATTAAGTTATGGCAGTCGTCAGGAGACAACTTACCACTTCTGGAGACCGAGTTATATGTTACACGTAAGCAGGAACTGAAAACCTTTGAATGTGCCATTGTAATGAAATAATTTGAAATGACTGATGTTAAGGTATTCGTTTCCGGCGCAGCTTAAATAGAACAAGTGAAAAGTTTAGACATCACATTATGGGTTATTGTAGTATACGTAATTTTTATCAAATAAACGTTAAATATGCTCAACGAGCCGATGCGGCAATTTGATAAGCTCTTCCGTTATAAAAGCTGACCGTGGCAATCGTCGGAGTAATATTTTCGATTTAAACCCGGCGCAGCGTACTGCTACTCAATAGTCCAATGGTAGTACCGCCCTGAACTACGAAACCGCCGAAGGACACTGTGGGCTCGCATTAATCTGTGACAATCGAATGATTATACTGCACACATACAGCTATTATGTTTCAATATTTTGCGATTTGTAAACGTAGACATAGAAACCACTTGGCGGGAAGAGTACGATATGCAAAAAGACGAGAACCGTATCGCAATTAAGAAGCTGTCAATAGTTGTACGCAGCGTGAGCGTATTGGCAAACACCCTATTCTGATTAGGTGAAGTTGCCCCTGATGCAGCATACTGCCCCTGATGACGATTGCTAGGTTTCCGTGTGCTTTTGGTTGATTGGGAATTCGTCGTATCATAACTGTATTGTCATATGAGTTGAATGGCTGCAGATTTCGCTATATTTAGAAATGTAATTTTTACTTGCATAATGAACATCAGAGCTTAAAAGTAGTATGGTGAAGTATCAGCTGAATTCTTGAGCCGTATGTTCTTCATAATAACTTTCTTTTTTATCTTCTGCTATCCTAGGTAACTGATTGTTAATATACTTTCTAGACAGCTATGTCGATCGGCATCGCCGTTGACTTGCGCAATCGTCAAATAATTTAGACTGATTTCGTTCAAGTGTTGCGTTATTCCGCTCAAGAGTTTCATTTCCTTATCGAGACCGAAATCGGTAGAGAATATTTTTTTTTCGCTTTAAATCGTCTAAGACAATTTCTGTGGATGCACCCTCGATGAAGTCCCTAGTGCTGATGCGTTTTTCTGCTGTCGATCTCGGAAGAACATTTGAACTTCGAAAACAAAAAGCTTTTTGCCGGAAGAAGTTGAAGCGAGAGCCCCTTACCACGAAGCGATAGGCATTGTAAATCGTAAGCTCGTAACTCCCATCCTCGCAGCCGGACCTTAAAAAGGCCGTTTAGGGCCAAACAAAACCTGTCAAAGCAACAGGTTAAACTGGCAAAGCACCCTCTGTGTGATGCCTCCTCCCAGGCTGTGGAGGTGTGGCTGGCTATAGAAGAAAGCTACTCAAAGTGCGACAGACGGGATTTAAAAAGGAACCTTGACGAGTCTACAATTTGTGTAACCTCAGGAGAATGCTCAGAAAGGGAATATAATCGACACCGACGAAAGCAGATAGCTAGAGAATGAGCAGGCGAGGAGCACAAATATGGCCGCTTCACTGAGGATTTTCGAAAAAGACGGCCCAGCGAGGATTTTGCCGTCGGACGGTCGATGTTCGAAGAACCTGAATTGTTCGATGTTTAACAACTTTGAAGGTAGCGATGTTGACGGGTGACGTTTTTTAGTGGCGCGACGTTTTTCCAAAAGCTAGCGTATTTAAAGATAAGTCGTAGGTTTGGTTGGGGAGCCACTTGGTATTATGTCTCAGTCCACTGTTCGTTTGCGCTTGTCCAGGAAAACCCTGTTTTTTACAGCAGCTCAACTCATACAACTCGACGCCCTCTGACAGGCTCTTTCTACAGTCATCTCAACAAGAGAAAACGGACTCAACAGATAACAAGACCAAGGCTGGACCTTGATGGCCCATGTGGCTCCTGTCGGTTACTACCCAAAAGCTGCGGCAAGAAGCGGGAGGCCGATACGAGAGACCAGTGTGAAAACATGACTAGCACCCGCAACCTACCACCGCTAGCTGGGAGCGACTGCTCTTCAGATCACATGGAGATGATGCCAAGAATGCTTTTTATTGTCGATCTTTTGAGCTAGATGGAGAGCAACAGAGTGTTTGCTGTTTCTGGGCCATTACTGGTGATTTGCCTCCTGTAAGTGAGTGTAGGTGCGGCAGCAGAAGGGGGCAAAGCCTTGTTGCACTTTTAGACGCCCCCGGGAGCAATTAAGCCTTGCTTATATGTCTCAGGAGCTTCGTCTGACGACTAGCGTCGAGGGATCGGTGAAGGAGTGGCGAGCGGGAGATATGAGGCCCGATGAAAAAGAATGAAGTCTGCTGCATGGAGAAACGATCAGGAGAAGCAACAACACGGCGCCCTTCGCGAATAGTTAATGCTTAGCGAAGACCAGAAATCAACTATATTGTATGTTCACAATAAATCTGTCTTCTCATCAAGATAAGTTTTAAGGCATCAGCCTGGTCGGCCTATTGTTAAAAGTAAATGGTGAGTAGTTTTTTAAATATCGTCAGCTTGCTGGGGTGGTTTTTAAAAAGTTTTCGATGTCACTATTAAAGTAGGTATAACTTAGGCCCTAATATAAATTAGAAAGAATTAATCGCATATTCTTCACATAATTTTCTTAGTAACAATAATTTACAAGCCATTGCCTTTTAGAAAAAAAGAGCTTGACAGTTGCTCTAAGATGCTTTTCGCGTTAAATGTGATGGGATTTCAAGGCTTATCGTTATAGCTATTGCTATATTTGCATTACTTTGCTAGATAGCCAGTATGTAAACCCTCTGAACAATAATGTTTTTACAACAAGATTTTACAAAATATATATAATAGATAGCTACTAAAGAAAGCTTAGATGTCATAGCCAACGATGCATGGCTTTAAGGCCGGAACGGAAATCTTGATAGTGATCAGTAGATATCTACGGACTTAGTAACAACTTAGGGTTAAGACTGAGAGGAACAGAACAAAGAATAACAAAATAGAAAGATTTTTAGAGAAATGTCACGTAATCACAAGACTATGTAGCTATTTTTTGCGGTATGTGAAACAGAGCTCTGTAGGTACATCATTTCTACGTTGTCAAGGGACCAATAGCAATATGCCAATAAATACCTTACGGCAGCTAACAATATCCCGAAGACTTGAACGTCATTTTTCGCAACGCATTATGAACTTTAGAGTATGCTTTTACTTTTCGTATTCAGATAAAAGGGGTCGGAAACGAGACACGTTAGAGATTTCCACATACAGTTAACACACAATTACAGACCCCACCATTCTTGTCAGTGCCCCACAAGGTGGATGCAACAGCAGAGTAGACGATTTTGTTATTAAAATAAAGCTAGGGTGCTTTCTGTTGAATGTTCGCCGTACTTCATAAGAAACGCCTATGTTTAGCTTGACAAATGGGAATGACATCTCTATAGCTACGTTTGCCATATTCGAATGTTTTGAGAAAAAGTATGACATGGCGTGATGAAGATCACGCAGGTCTACGATCAATCCCATGTAAAAAATCAACGAAATAGAACATTTGCATATTCGAACTGACGTTTATTAGAAGTAAGATATTTTGGATAGACCGAATTACTTTGTTTCAGTATTTGCTATTGACTAAATTCGAAAGAGTCACTCGAGGGAGCGCGCCTCACGGTTACGACACCGCTAGCCCCCATAGATATTTGGTCCAAGCGGAAAGCATCCTCCCACGAAACCCATTCGTATTGTTTGGCTAGACAGCTCTATTACTTAAATTCAGTGGAAAATTTTGTGCACCCGACGTCATTCAATTAATTGACAATAAGTGACATTCTTATCCAGCGGAAAATACATCGTTTCACTTACCTCAGGATTCCAAATCAGCTTTTTATAGCCACCATTTTTATTTAGAATCTCCTCCACAATTTAACCAACATAGTGACCGCATCATGAATGCCCCTCTCCTTGTTATCAATCAGTGTACGGGTCATGTTTGTTTAAACCCTATCTAGAGCAACTGGCCTACGATTGTCATCTGTAAAAACTCATCCTTTCACGTATTTCACTAGCGACAGTCTGCGCTAAGCAGCAGCGTCTTAAGATGATACCCATTGAATTCGGGCGCGGGCAAGTGAATCTATGCAAACAATCTTTTGAAATTTTGCAAGCCAACAATCAACAGTGCTTTCCCCCATAGAATCCTTTTTATAAAGGACACCGACCTCTCCAGCTCCTTCAGGTGGACTTTGTTACAGACGAAGGCGAAGTAGAGCAGATGTTGTGGAACGTCCATTTCCTATGCGTCGTTTCGATGTGTAAACAACACAATACAGTACAGATTTAAAGTGACTCGTAGCCGTTGGAGCACATACTACACAATTTGCTTCCATAAAAAGATATTCATATACAAAGTTAGTTCTTCATACAAATTGAAATTGCAGGTCAAGACTTTTTCAATTATATACTATATTGAATCTTGAACGGTAAGGAACGTATTTAAAGGACGCGCCAAGACGCATCATTCACCGTAGTGCCCACAGCATTACGAGTTTAACGCGACACTGAGCCGGTCTCCGAGCGACTTCACATTATCGAGCTCGTGAATCATCGATAGAATTCAGTCAACCAATGACAACAACCGTATTCGAAATGCAGCGCACTGCGGCGGGACCTTTCCTGAGCGTTTAAGTTCCATAGCATTAACGATTTGCGCCAGATGTTATCAAGTCGACGATTAATTCTGGCTAATAACTGTCAGAAAATTATCAATATATATAAAGTTATGTTACTTATATGACGATTTCGTTGAACATTTAGTGGAAGGATTTTTGGCATCATTTGGCAACGCTTTATCAGTTTATCAGCTGGAAAAGTAACAGATACGATTTTAACGATTCATATATACATCTTTTCTCTTACAGGTATGTGCCTAATGGAACTTGGTTCTACATTTAAAATAATTGCCCATGTGTTAGTTCGATATTATAGCATATAAGGCAAGTAAACTAAGTAAAGTATGAGTTGAACAAAGTTTCAGTTCTGACCTTCCTTGACCTCTGTAAACTAGACCAATACTAGATTAGTATGGACCATACTTTAAGTGATTACTACCGGGAAACTCAAAGTGCAATACGGTCATATTATGAAATTTTAAATAACATAATAGAAGCTCAGAACTATTGACTCATACATAGATCTGCAAACCGACATTTGGATTATGAAGCAGTAATAATTCTACTGACCAGACACTCGGTGTGTCTGCAAGCGAGATACGATTTGTGAATATATCAGCTATAGCAAAACGCGTTTTATCATTTGAAATCGACCACTCAGTAGGTAATTTGATGTTGTCGAAAAAAATTTATGCCCAATTCAATAACTCGCCTGCTAAGTAAATCAGAATCCTATTAAAAACGATTTCAAAAATCAAAGATTAGGCCATATTTCTCGCTGATGTTTATGGTACCACTAAGCCTTCAAATTGTGCTCATGTCGTCATAGGAAAGGCATTCGTGATACATTTGTGATACGCTTCTCTGTTCTGTGAGCTAATCTTGCCTTCGATATCCATATTCTATCTCCACATCGCTGTTTTGAATTTGCAGTACTTAATGAAGAAACATTTTTTGGAGGGACGCGTGAATAATTACGAATTAATTGTTCTTTTTGTGATGATGTTGTAGCTAATATAGAATCTAGTAAGTAACTAAGCTTTCGAAATAGTTCTATACGTTTTATAAGCTACATATGCAAAAAAAAAGTACAGGATTCATCAATTTAACCAATACTGATTATGGCACCTTCTTTACTATTTCTAGCTAGTTTTTAATTTTACGTTTATGTACCTATCAATCGAGTTATTGTGGCGTGTGCTTCACGTATTGCTCAATTGAATAATTTACAAGGTTCGTATGCCGCGAGCTTACACACCCATAAGGAGTTAGTGCACTGTAGAAAAAGAGCGAAAATGAGTTGTTTTATGCTCACTAAGAATCGTACACAGATCACCTAAGGTTATAATTCCGTGCTGCGCGCGTAATTAGTCCTTTACGCAATATCGTATACCCTACGTCAAGAGTTCTATCGCCATTCGTGGCAGACTATGGAACAAATAGTAAAAGATAAAGCTCATAACACTCTAATAGATGCTATAGGCGATGTCTCGTAAACGGATGTTTATTATGGATAAATAAAAAATAAGCTAAAATGATGTCGTCCAACTGGGTGATTGGGTCTTTACCAACGACACATTTTTTCGCCGAAATCCTACTGACGCGTAGGCGTTAAGGGAAACACACTGATGTCTGGCGTCGTATATCAAATACGCAAAAAGCAGAATAAGACTAAACATACATAAAGCCCAAATGCGCTGGGACTGCGATACCGAGTTCACGTACGTGAGGTGAGGAGCTACCAGGGATAGCGAAGATTGATGATTCCTCTATATAGCATGATTTTAGGGTACGCTAGGATCAAAGTCAAAAGGCCTGCTGCAATAATAAACTTAAGGGAGCCTTATTCGAAGAAATGCACCTGCTGGATGGATCACATAAAAAAGAAGGGATAAAGATGAGTTAAATTAGTCAAAAGCACTTTTTTTTTCCAATGCGCAGAGTACGAGAGCATTTTGAAAGCATTAATTTGTGTTACAACTACGCCTGAGCTAACTTCATTACAGGACTCCGGACTGAACCGGAGGAATCTAAACATCTATCGATTACTCATAATTACAACCATATCACTCGCATTTGAGACTCGAAAGCACAATAGTGTGAGAGCAAGCGAATTTCAATAAGATTTCCTCAAAGCAACTGATTTTTTTGCTTTCAACATTTTTAATTTTTAGAGTTGAGGAACAAATAGTTTTGAATATGATTTCAGCATGTTGCTGTTGTACATCAAATTTCAAGCTATTCTCTCAACGATATTTAAATGGTTCAAAGATAACCTCTGAGTGCGAACAAAATATGGCTAGCGTACAGACTTTGAGCGCAATTCAGGAAAAGTCCCGAAAGATTCGACTGAATACGCATACGGCAAGCAAGAGATAATGTCAAACCATTGCGCACGAAAAACAGGGTAATGAGTTATCGTCCGAAAAGCTTCAAACCAGGCCCTCCATAGGAATCTGTGAAGTGCTTAAGATGAAGAAGGGGACTATGTTAATCGATTTTTGTAATGAGGTTGTTATGTCAATACAAAAAAATTGAGTGAATAAAAAATCACACTTCAGCATTTTTTTATACTATATGTAACAAATGTTATTAATAATTTATACTTGTATATGCATTATTAATACAAAATATAATTTGAGCTACAATAGAAGATGCTTCACGCCTTTCTACCGCTGATAGCATGAGCTGATCATAAAATCGATGCCAATATTTAAATTTTACTACATTCCAAGAAAATTACTTGGTGCTTTCTTATTGGTGGAGTTATTTGAGACACTAAAAACTAACTGGAATGCTAACTTAAATACGTTTTTTGCCTATTTATATAAACATTCACTATTGATTTATAACACGTTCCAGTATTATAACTGAAAAATTACCGTATTTTTATACCTCTAGCAAACGGCACGTTCCGTGCCGCTCCTTGAAACCTAGTTCACGCCTTGCCGATAGCAGCAAAAGCAGTTGCGTTAAGAGCAGTAAGCACATCAAGCAACAGTACAACAGTGAATTATACAGAGTAGACGCCGGTGGCTGTTGTCACCCAGTTCGGGCTCAAACAACAATCATCGACTTCGAGAAAAATCACTGCCTGACTAGCCATCTATTCCTCCCTGTCGTTCGTCTATTCGTTGGAATCAAACACTGTACTCAGCATCCGTACGCCTCTATAAAGTCAATCCTAAATATTTAGGAATTTGTCGACCTAAGTCTATTTGCTTTTTTTTTTTTTCGTTGTACCACTGGCGCAGTCATACGAGTTCCTTACGATTCTACATAGAGGATCAAGTGTTAACTGTGTTTCTTCCTCGTCTGGCGACTTGCAACCTTCTCTGTTTGAGAGAGACTAGACAAGCCTCCTCGGTCGAGAATCGCCAGAGATGATCTTTCCACCCCCTTTCCTTGGTAAACTCTTGCGTGTGACTCACCAGGGCTATTCCCCGCAAGGCCATGCACAATTGATGCGACACGCTGATGATATAACTCAATAAAATCGCTCACACGTAAAATTGGCGAGAATTTCTATCGTGAGTAGAATCGCTGCCGACACAACAAGCCTATCCGGGACTGGAATAGTTTTCCTTGTGAAAACGGTAAGGGACACGTCTGGTATGTGGCGTATGTAACTCTATGAAGATGATACCTTTTGAGATAAGTTCTCCCCGTTAACACGAACTCGATCAAGCGATGAGTTAGTGGACTAGCTCGCCCAGCCTTGTATAAGTCGTACAGGAAAGTAACTAGAGTATGAGTTCGACTGATGCCATTGAGTCTTGAACCAATGGCGACAAAAACACAAGGGGACGACGACAGTACTGTCGTACGCTGACTGGAAGTGGTCATAAGGATGACCAAGCAAATTGAGTCGTCGATCGAAATAGCAAGGAAGGTTGTGAACCTCTTAGCGGTTTTCTTGCGAGGTAATTCGCTTTAGGTTATAGCATTTGCCTGCCTCTTGATATTCCGTGTTACGCTACGCAGCGTCACCATATGGTGGATACGAAATCAAATTTCCAAAATAGATTGGTTTGTGGATGCATGTAAATGGCACATAAACGACGCTTCAATAGATCATTACATTGGCTTTCGGCACAGAAATCACACGAACAGCTGTAATTTCTAGGCAAGAAATTGTGACAAGTGATTCCTGCATTCCTCCATTAAAATTAACGCTATTAAAACTGTTTTATAGTGAGCAAAATGAATGATATTTTTATAAGACAAAATCCAGGCTACACGGCGGTTGCATTAAAATTTCCCATCTAAGTTCTCCCTATTTTGTCGGGTAGCTTAAAATGTATGAGGTCTGGCACTGGCAGATGGGAAACGATGCCCTGTCTCTTCATAATCCTGCTAGTTATTGACCGTACAGGCCCAAAGTAATCGTTCCATTAGTACTAATGCACATTACCTTTACATTCACTTTACCCTGGTAAACGTATAGCGTCATCTTCGTTGACGTTAGTCAGGGCTTTGCCACATACTAAAGAGCACATTTTTTATTCTTTTCATACATTACTGCTGTATGTGATTTACTTTTGAGCACTCTTGATCGACCGCTTCAGAGATGACTCGATTTCGTTGCGCTTACGTAGAGTTTTGTGGGTAAAAATACGGTTGAGTAAATCCTTTTACGTCAACTCCCGTGGCACGCAAACATCGAGCCCCTTGTTATAGCCATCTCTCTTCGAGTTGTTTAAAATCTTTTTATTCTACATACATAGCCTCTCGGTATGTCATACATACTCGTGGGTCGATTTCCTTGACTTTTTTCGTTATTTGTCAACCACTACAAAGAGTACCTTTCATCTCAAAGTTTCCGAAATGAAAGCGACAGAATGATCTTTAAGCCGCCATCAATAATACATTTTAACAATACAGAGTACAATTTTTGTATGAATCTGAGCAGCTTTTACGTTTTTACCGCAGAAACATAAAATATAACAAATTTTTATAAAAACTCACTCTCTCGATACTTTATCTGAAGTTAAGCATCCCAGCAACTTTAGCGCATCTACTATTGTCAACCTAAACTTTCAAATGACACCAACGTCCACTACCTTATGTATGTAAGCTTAAAGTTATTTTACTAGAAAAACTGCTAATACCTTTTCAACTATCCTATATTTGTACTATTTATAAAAGACATTCGTATATCAGGTAATAAACCAGGAGCAGATAATCTTGGAAAGGTCTAGGTCAAGGAATTTTCTTAGAAAGAGAAACAAATTCCTGATAAACTTGGCCATATTAAGTGAACCAGTACTTCTTGCTGGTATACTACATCTTGTTAAACTTAAAACTATAGGTAATCTATATATCGTTTGCTGGCAAATGGTAGACACCAGATATTTCACATGAGGAGACCTGCCATACGACAGCATTTAAATGTCCATTGTGCCATTGTCAGTACCTGAAAATTGGTGTGTTGGATTGTTCGCCTGACCCTGAGAGTATTGTAAAACAGAACTCAGTGTCTAATCACTGGAGAAGTAATCAAGTGTTAATGAATAAGTTCTAACGTTAACTCAGAGGCTTAGTTTTAGCCTACTAAAGATTTTTTTGCAAGTTCCAAAGCAATCTTTAACTTCTACCTCTAATCCTCGAAGCACTATCATGCTCATTTGTATTGTAAACATAATTTTTCAATCGGGTTATTGGAAAATACAGACAAATCAGCTTTATCATGTAGCAATAACACATTAGAATTTCAGCGACAATAAAAGTAATTCAAGATTATTGCATATTTACAACTAATACAAAGTCGTTTCTATGTCAATCTTGTTACGTTGCTCCCGTCAGTGCATTATTGCGCATAATCATATTCGATATTTTTCAGGCAAAGCTTTCAAAACGGTCCGGACATTGTCGAATATATTACTGATTGCAAAACCCTATAGCGCGAACCTTAACTCAAGGGATGCCAAATGTAAAACTAGCAGAGCACTATGGCGTGACGAGCAAGCCTCTGAGTTGGCGAGTTTGATATTTTATGAAGGTCACTCTTTGTTGAATAATCAAACCTAGACGTGGCTGAAATGGACGGGCATGACCTAAATACTGTCGTTGTCGAGTCGACTAGGTCATCAACAAATCCGTGATCAGAATGGACACACTGAAATTGGGTCCGTCACGTTAATGAGCATTTGAAACACCATTGTAACATATGTATGCCTCGTTGTGAACTAATAGATCAACTTTTTCAAATATGGACAGGTTTTTGCCCGGGCAATCAAATGCAAGATATATTCAGTCAATGTCAGGTCTATGTATAGAAGTTATTAAATCTATTTTTCTTTTAGATACCTTTAAATGCACGTTATTTTTAATCAACGTAAAGCTTGTATGCAGTATTTATAAAATCAGCTTTTTTTCTATACATCTCAAAAACAAGGGGGACTAAATAGAAAAAAATGCCAAGACGTACATTGTTGGCAGGTCTGCTGCGCATATGCGTTTACCTGTCAAAGCTAAATTTGTTTCAGATATAAACATTTTCAAAATTAGAAACCAATCTTGATTTTTTCTATGGAAAGAAGTTCAAAATCTATTTCATTATATAGATCTCGTATATTTTATGCGAAAACGAAAAAAAACGTGCCTACATTATATCTAAATACACATACAATAAATTAATAAATCCCTAAATAAATAATATGAAACAAGTAAGTTAAAGTAGATTAAAAAAAAGTTAATTTATATGAGGCTAAGCTAGCTTAGAGAAAAGAGATGAAATCATTTCACCTTAGAATAGAGACATACATCGGCAGGACGATTTTCTAAACCTGCTTCAGTATAAACGATCGAAGCCGACATACAGATAAGGAAAACGGTGGTAGCAGTTAAACAGTAGAGCAAACCAAATTTCATCAGAAAGTAATTTTTATATCAATTTCGAACTACTGTAGCATTTGTCATCTACACTTTAACTTAGCTCTATGTTTACTGATGCTTTTAGATTTTTGATGCCTTAAGATCTCTAGGGCTTTCTTGACTCTAATTAGAATGTCCCACAGCTCTCGACTCCATAATAATACAATATGAACTATGCAAAGCAAATTCGAACCTGTGGTCACTCAGTCTGCATATGTAGCTTCCCTGTTGTTTTGTTTCTTGTATGATCTTGTATGAAAGCGTTTTATGTGTATGTTAAGATCATTTACATGAAGTTCTGTTCCGTCGGGTTGCATCTCTCTTACAGTCGCTCTTCTAATATCGACACCCTTTTTTTGGTAATTTGGTTGACAATTTGTCCACTGCGGGCAATCCTAACCAAACGATACAATTTTAAGCACCTATATGCGGATATTTGATGTATTCGAAGTATGTTAATTTCTTTCAGATGGAAGACAAAAATCTGAATAGCCCCAGGGTGCTAGCTCTTGTTCTGACAAGATCATGCGAAATGAATAATAAAAAAAGTCGCTAGGGCTCTATTTTCAAACGACCAAGGTGTGTATCACCGACATAAAAGCGAAAGGACTTAAAATTATATACCCAAATACACGACTAGAATGTAGTCAACATATTTGAAATCAAATTCTGACTGTTAGAAATGAAATCTCTGATTGAACAGAAATTCGTTCTCTCTGATCCATCGATGCGTTTTACGTCGTTGAATGCATTATTCACGGTTTTAACCGTTCGACGCGAAGTTATTGATGCAGACACTGTAAATTCGAGATTATGCAGAGTCCTTCAAGTTCCTACGAGTCTCTAATCAGCAAATCTCGCAGCAATCTTTGCTCAGCAACATTGGAGAGAAACGGCGCCGAGAAAGTTGCATGAGGACCACTTCGCAGTAGACAAGCGTACATAGTTTTGATAGAAACTGCAAGCATTACGACAGCCATGATTCGGCTGTACGGCCAACATGGATGAGCTTCAGGTACCCACGGCTTCCATTGGTATGTCGTTCCAGCGTTTAATTCGTTGCCGTTATTCAGTCAAATTTCCGGTGTTCAATGTACAAGCTTTGCAAGAGTTCATACCTATTTCATACTTGTTGTCTAACACAAAATTTGCCGATGTATGTCTTCTGAGCATTTTATGGATCTTCGCTTATTGTCACATCTGATTCAACCCGCAATTGATAGCGTATATATATATATATATATATATATATATACCTAAATTAAATTAAATTAAACAGTAGCATTATTGGAGATAACGTATTTGCTTACCTAACTTACAGGCTAGGTTTAAAACTAGGAGTAAGAACGTTTCGGCTCGTTCTAAATACCAGCCACATATCGTAAGATATAGTGCTGAAGGGAAAATATCGATCGTTAAATTAGAAGTAATGGCATACGAGTCGCTCGTGGAGAACCCTATTCTAGCAACCTGAACACGAACCGCAAATGGGCTTTCGATTCCGGTACCGGCACGTCCTGGAATTACTGACAAAAGTTTTTATTTTGAATTATATCACGATAGCTATGCTCCAACTGCTATTAGCTAATCTAGCTGCTAATATTTATTATTGGATAAATATCTGAACGTTTAGCTGTTCTACTTCGTTCAGTAACATATATATAAATAACCAAACCACAATACGTCTCGTAAATCAGGGAGTTATAACATTTGCAATCGCTTTCCTTTCTTGTTTTTTTTTCTGCCTCTTCTTGTCACTTTTGTCTTTTCATTTTTTGTCGTTGACAAAGCTTTTCTGACAGAGTGACATAACAGTAAACTATAGGTTGAAAATTTTGTATCTATGGAAATGAGCAGGATTTCATGAACAAATCAATGCAACTTAATCTATATCCTGACAGAAAAACATTTTCTAGTCAACAAATGTCAACAAATATATGCAAAAAGATTTCCTTTGTCTATGCCTTTTAGTTGCCTGCTTACAGATTGCTGCTAAAAAGGTTAGTCATAGCCAAGTAGAGATTACAATAAACAACATAGATAGAATGCATTATAAGAAAAACGAAAGAGTATGTTCTTCTTGTTTTAAAATAAAGTAAATAAATAAACTTAACTGTTCGTTAAATTGTTCGATGAAGTCAATCGTCTGTACCTGTGGGCAGTTCTTAATCTAAATGTAAAAAGAACAATCATGTAATTTCGCAATATTTAAATCTAATGTTTATTAGATAGTTTCATATCGTAATTAGTTAACCTCTTTCAATTTGTCTCAGTCCTTCAAAAATCAATCTAAGGGCGTAATAACATGATGTCATATGCTGCCAGTTACGTGCATGTGCTTAAATAGATCTATTAGAAATCAACAGCGACATACTTTTACTTCGTTCCCCCGACTGCAATTGTGATTTGCATTTATGTTTTAGAAACGATGCCTGAAACCGCAAACGCTTTCGATTACATGATTCACCCGTAACTCGTCAGCCGATTTTAAAGACAATCGATAGGCAGTTAGCCAGCCAGCCAGTCAGTCAGTCTTCTTTCATTCTAAAACACTTCTCTGCCTTTTTACCCAATCTTCAGGATTCAATTTCAAGAAAACACCACTTGTAGAGCATCGACTTTCATTTATCAGTGAGATGTGACGTTAATTCAGGTTCCGAAATTAGCAAACAGACATACACAAACACATCGTAATACTGTGCTACCGCTAATTGTGATAACAATTTTCAACTCTGTTCGTGCCTTTCATGAAACATTGAATAGAAACTTTCCCGGTCGGTAGAAACTTGTCTTTTCGTGCGATCAGTTCGCTTACTGTCGAACGGTGACGAATCAGCCGCAGACATATATAGATGTTTGAATATAGATGGTCTAAGCTTTCATGTCCATGTAATTTGTCCTTACTAAGCATTAGTGATTCAGATGGCGCTAGCCGTCTGAAGTATCAATGCTTAATTAAAGCAGTTTAAACGGACATAGGAACTCAAAAGGTTTATTTATTCTCGCAGATATTTGTTGAATATCTTTTGCAGCCATTAGCACTATTAAACTGCAAGCTATTGTGATTCTCGTCATAACAGATATGAGAACCGAGAGAGAGTTCCTCTGAATAGGCTTAGTAATAGCAATGCAAAATAACAATCGTGCGATCGGCTAAACTTGCACTGTGATCGATTGATGAGTTTAGTTTGTGTTAGCTCTGTGTTTTAGCGGTAAAAACCGGGAAGAACCACTACAACTATAAGGAACTATGATCTTACGATACATCATTCAATATATGCCTTCCTATCTATGCTCGTGTTTGGCAGTGTAGTATTTCTATAATCCTTGCTAGTGTTATACATACTCTACCATGTGTACGGTACAAATACTTCTGTCTTCAAACAGCATCGAAGAAGAACGCTTCATAAAATTGTTGTTGTTTTTCTTGTAACATTTTTGGTTCTTGGTGTTTGTCAGACAATATTTGTCCAGCCTGTTTTACTCCATCTGTAGATAAGCAGATGAAATGAAGTGATCTAATTCAAGATTGACCACAAGGAAAAAGGATTTATATCTAATTAAGTGGCAAACTAAACACTGATAAATCGTTTCTCTAATAGGTTTAGTTCTACATATGCAATAACGCCATCTCGAAAACTATGAACTAGTAATACAAAATGAAAAAAGAAGCATTACCTCAGATATCTGAATTAAACATATCATGAACAGGAAAATACAGTTGACTTTTATGACTAAATAGCCGTATACACTCGACAGAAATTAAATCATGCGTTAAACCTAACTTGTACAGAATTATGGTTGACCTTAAGATTATATTAAATTGTTTCTCTTCATTAAAACATATATATCACACGGTTGAACAATAAATATAATTGAAATATGTTTAGGAAAACAATGGCTAGTATCTAGAAATAGTGAAATATTTTCGTAAAAGTATCCTTAAAATTTGTTTTCGTCAGCAATCTTAACTTCATTTTTGTGTCATTTGTTCGCGTCCATAGAATGTTTAGAAAAAGTAAATATTAATGCACGTTATTAAATATCTTCTTTAATATGACAATTATATCTTGTTAAAGGACTGTCAAGAAATTTTTTCACATACTTGTGTTTTTCCAGATAGCAACGCTAACGTTTCTGTTCAAATGTTTGGCAGATGGCGTGCCTAATCCACGTCATTTATTATGTAATCTTCAAATGAAATATAAGCTACAGCCCACTTCTGAACAAAAAACTATGATTAGATCTAACTATCAGCTTTTTGCAGTTGTCAAAACGGGCGTTTACATAGCTTCCAAATCCCACACATAAAATCAGATTTGTTAAATTCCGTTTTAACACAGCCTTTAACGGATACAACCATTTCCCGGCGGTATCAAATCTCTTGTTAACATTAATCATCATTTTCAATCTGAAACTTCCATGTCGACGCATCCAATAGGCAGTACCTTATTTCCTAAGTAAATTAGTTGCTGTCCAATGTTCGGTGAATTGTACAATGCCATTCCTCATTTTTGGCTATATTTAGTGCAGAAGATTCATGAAGTTCCTAACCAATGCCAATTTTCTTACATATTTTTCATTCAACTGTAACTAAGCGTCTGAGTAGCTGTTCGAGACTGAATATTAGCCTGATTGACCAAGCACCTATGTATTATATATCTTCTTTTCGTATTATTCGCCTGCTATGCCTGCCCGCTATTGGAGCTGGAGGTACCGAAACTGTTGACGGAATCCATACCGCTTTTGATTCTTTCCGAAGCAGCAAGGATAGACCGGAGTTGTTCGTTTAGCTGGTCGTTCTGCTCCTCGAGCTTATCTAATGCCTGGCTGATATTGTCCAGAGCATCGTTGACCGTTGAAATTTCTGAAAAAAAAGGTTCGAAAACTTCAATAAGCGTAACACCAACAATACAAAATGGAGATGCGTTATTGAAGAGTGCGCGGGGATAAATATACGATGCTACCTGGATAGTAAATGAAACAAAAAAACGTGACGTAGCTATTTCTCGGTATAAAGGTCGTTTCAGTTAAAAACGTAATGGTACCATTATCTTGGTACTATTAAAGTGAAGATAAACTTTTACTAATCTCCATAAAATGCCAGAGTGTTTGAATTAGTGATTTTAAATTATACAGCCACAAGAGTAGCAATATACATTGACCGGTAATTTAACACCAATGAAGATTGCATGAAAGGTTTTTTTGACAGACTTAAAAAATATGTACTCTATTTCATCACACGCCCTGCGTACATATGTGTAAATTATCTATCGGCGTGTCTACTGCGGCCTTTAGGAACCGAAATATAAAAATGTGTACTTCATTGACTTCATATTCTATCTGCATATGTGAATTCAATATTCAAATAGTAAATGTAAGTTGAGTTAATAATGGGCATGCCCACATTTCGTGCATATATTCCGTCCATTAAATATACATATTATTTCACACGACAGTTTTTTAATCCTATCATAATTTAATGCTTTATAAAGAATGCAAACTAGTTTGGACACAAATGAAGTAGCTGGTTCTTCTATTTATTTGTCCATTCTCTATTCCGCTTACATATATACATTCTTCGATGTAAGTCAGTAGGTGCTTCGAGGATATCGTAGCGCTGAAAATATAAAAAATAAAGGCCCTTGCAGTCTTGCGAACAAGTGGTTACGGCACATTTCCTAGCTTGAGTTATGTTGTCAAAGTTGACAAAATAGCCGCGGACGACTGTACAGAACAGTGGTGACATCTGTGTGAATTTGACCCTCAAAACATAGCTTAAAGCAACTTGTCAAAAGGCCCGTCCAATTACCTCACAGATAACAAACCGTACGTATTTATTATGTATTGGTGATTCCAACTGGTTTACTGACATAAATGCCACTCTTTATACTCATATATTTACATTGTTGGAATAAGTTTGTGTCTGCGCATCATATACGCACGCATTTATTATACCTCAAGGAATCTTGTGATACTTTCCTGGAGGAAACTGGAGAAGTTACAAGCTCCGTTAGGTATTTTGCTCAGATATTAAGTTATAGTTCTACAAGACTGTGGTGATCAATATGCTTGACATTAGTTAAGCACAGATTCTATACATATAGGACTCCGTCACCCCCTTACACCGCGCGGGTTCTCATGACAGGCAGCTGGTAGCGAGGGTTGCCATCGCCAAATGCCACAGCAATACTGAACAGTCTGCTAGCTTTAAAATATTTTGGCATTAAGGAAAGATAATAAAACACACCATCGAATACAAGTGGGAGGAAAACATATTTCGATGACCAGTGCTTGTCCAGCGCAGCGCCCCCAGTAAATAACATAAATAAGTTGCACCATTTTCCCGTAGGAATACTTTTCATATTCACCAATTTTTGATCTAAGCTATGTATTGATTTTATCTATTTACCTCTTTCATCCACAAAGCCTTCGTCGAGTTCTCGAATCTCGTCGTAACCCTCTTCACCTTCCTCGTTAAATTGGCCTTCGGGATCTTCTTCCCGAATTTCTCTAGCATCTCCCATGACTTCTTGATTATCAGGTTCATCTGAGCGACCCATTTTGGCTTGCGTCTCAAATCACGAAGCGAATTTACAGAACTGTTTCGCAACCAACTCTGTATAGCTGGACAGAGCACAAGCAACTCAGCAAAAAACACCTTAAGTTTTCATCCAGTGGCACCTAGGATACTTTACGCCTCTTTTTGGACCGAACAACTCTGTTCGGAGCTCGCAGCGGCTCCGCGAATACCAGAAGAGAGACACAGGCAACAGCAGCGCCAACGGCCACTGTTCCAAGAGCACAGGATCTGTTTCCGTCGATTAAGGAGCATTATTCCGAGTAATAGCAAGGAGCCATCAGATCAAATATCTTGTCAAACGATAAGTCAGCGCCCGGATGGGATTTATTAGTTGAAAGAGGACTCGAAAAAACAAGTGATTGTTATCTCTAACTTGTAATGAAACACGGAATGAAATAGTTTTTTTGACAATGAAGTGCGTATAAGAAAATCAGAAAATTATATGGTGGATTAATCATAAAGCAGCTATGAATCTCCAGTAAGTTAAGGTAGAATACTATCTTTTATTTATAATAATATATAAAGAAAATAGAAATTGAATACCCACCTAAATGAGTTTAGGGTTAAAAGCTTGCAAATATGCAACTCCCAGCGAATAGAGACTTTCGCCAACCAGTTAAGGACACTGCTTGCATAGAGTTGGCATCCTTTATTACAAGAAGTTTCAAAAGTAAATGCCTATAAAATAAGTCAATTGTACACTTGAGAATTAGAAAAATCAGTAGCGTATAAGAGAGGCGGTGACCAGATAATCGTATAACGTTCAGTCTATTAGAATAGCATTGATTAATTAATTAAGCTATGATTTCATAACAGATAAAAGTAGCCCGAGCGTAAAAAAATCAAATTGATCCTGATAAAAAATAAATCGCTTGCTTGAGAACAGAATTACGTTAAAAAAGATTCCAGTCTGTTCTCTATGAAATTTCGATAAATATTGATACTGAACTCGTCACATAAATTAGTTAAGCAAACGAATTACTGTTCTGATCGAATATAGTGTAGTGAGTGAATCCCTTAATATACGTTTTACAGAGATCTTGAGTAATACGATTTGTTCTCGTTGTAATCAAGCGGACTGACAATTTTCTGCCAAATGACTGATAGATGTAGCGAATTACCTGAGTGCCACAGAGGTGCTACTGAGATTAGCATCGAAAAAAGTTAGTAGGTAATACTTCTTCGTACTTGAAGGCTCTATGCTAAAAGTAATTTCAACTATAGACAGATAACAAAGAATATTCAAACTTTAAAATATATAGTAATATAAAAAAGGTAGGTATGTGACTTAATGTTGTAAGCAAAACATTTGTTAAAATGATTACTAAGATTACCATCATTAAAAGTGACTCAAGTTAAGTTTTTAATCAAGTGATGTTTCATTTTACGAATTATGCAAAGTCTTACATCTACACTCAAGTGGTGAAGCAACGAATAAAAATTTTTAGAAAATTAATTCGCATGCAGACGACATTAGCGGTTGAATTCTATATACTGTACCAATCCGAAGCAACCGCGTTGCGAAACAGCCACTGCCTATCAAGAAATACACCAGGTTTGACGTTTGCCCCTTTTTTCGCCCATTATAGTTTACATAACGCAATCCCTATGAACAAACACAAGTAATTTAAAAATTATTTTGATTCAATAATATGCAAGCAGATAGATAATAGAAAAATGAATTAAGGAAAAACTCAAATAATGAGTCGAGTGAGAGCAAGATAATGTGGAAAAGGAAGAAAAAAATGTGATACCAAGCCAACAAAAAATTAAAGCTACTCTAGAGTATACGTGCGTGTGTCCTCCAAGTCGTATCGGATTCAATGGCTCGACACAAGCCGTTTTTTTGATGTTGGATTAGGCCTCTGAGGCTTAATTTTAGACAAAAAAAATGCCCTATTTTTTTTCGAAGGTGTTTTTGAAAGAATTTTTTATTTTTAAGGTAATCACAGTCAAACACTGTGATTGCCTTAAAATGTATTTATTGGGCAACGTTCAGTATGGCTGCATTGGATAACTCGATCAAGCCTAAGGACCAATGCGTATTGTAATGAACACTTTGGTTTTTTATGAGAAAAGTATATTTGCAATAGGCCATTTGTTAGCTTTAATCAGATACCAGATAACGAAACTGCATTGGTCCTAAAAAAACTTTAGAACTACATGAATATTTGGGACCATTTTCAAAAACGTTAGAAGTATTTGATAGTGCTGAATATCTAATGAAACAATTGGCAAAAATGCAAGAGACCTCACAAGAATTCAAAAAATCACCTTTAGAAAAAAGCATGACAGCCTTTTCTGGTCTAAAGTTAGGCCATCTATCAAACGAATTAGGTTTTAGACCTTTTACTGCACAGGAAATCAGTGTGTCGAGATCCGAAAATCGTAGGACAACTATCCAATAAATACTTCTCTACATTACTTGTGCGACGAACGCCACGATTATTGACATACATATGAAAAACATCATCATCCTGTACACACATTAGTCCTTGAGCATTGGTGTTCTTTATAGCCATTAATTGCACAATAAAAATAATTGACGTGCCATAAACGTTTTGGGAAAAAACAGAAAAATTTCTAATCCCATTCAAAATGTTCGGCATGTTTTAATACCTTTATTTTTTAATACTTTCTAAAAATTTAAAACTTATTGGAAAAATATTGCAAATTCAGCATCTGTTGCTATAGTAAAATTATGTGTTATGTAGATACTGGCTAAACAGAGAACTTTAAGAAAGAACTCGATGAAATAAATAACGATAATGTTTATCATCATTATATATAATAAACATCATCAAATATCATGTAAACCAATTTTTAAATTTGAAATCGGGCGTAGGTACATGTCATTTCATTGGCAAAGAACCAGCAGCTTGAAACAATGTGGCAGTAGAACCCGAAACAGATGACCTGAGCCCGCTTTGCCCGTTACACCACTAGATCAGCGTAATAAAATCCAATAAATATATTGAGTCGCGTGGCAAAATATATGACGCGGCATATCCCTCTCCATCATCATCCATCAGCCCCTAAAATTCACTCCACTGCATTGTACGTAGGTCATTTGAGATGAAATAAACATTAAACAGAAGAACCTCCGCTAATAGTGTATTTTTTTGCGTGTTGTATATAAGCCTTTAGACATTATTTTTTACGGTCGGCTACCAAAGGCAAAACTATGTTGACCTATGTCTAAATTCGCCCAAACCTACCTCATTATGTATTCCTGCCTTTACCCTGCAAACACGTTACCCACTATGGCAGTAAGGAAATGTTATGTTAAAACGTGGATTAAAAAGGAAATAGTGAAGAAGAATACGTTCAAATAGATAATTGGTATATCTTGAAATAAAGTGGAAAACTCAAATCTCGTTAATTGATAATACAAAGATAGTTGTCTAACGATGGAGAGAATTAGCCTTATATAAGACATAGAATTAAAAATATTTTAGCTATTATCGTAAGTAAGCTATTAAAATGTATATTGATCATTATTCTTTTATTTAGGATATGAGTACGATAGACTATGGCACTTGCGTGTAAAAATATGTCGTTGTGTTGTCGAAAAAATATGGTGGACATAATTTCACAAACTACGATATGGAAGCTTTGTTTATGTTTTAATCCTCTATTACAAGAACACAACCTGTAACTGCGACATTTCAATTCTAGGCTAGAACAAATAGATCGGTTATGTCATTCTGTCCATTTCAGCGTCGGCCATAGCCAGACATCAAGTATCCCTTTCATGTTAGTACCATAAATAGAGAAATAGTCATATTCATTACAGATGAATTGCGGAGAGTATTTATATTTTTCATTTAAATCCATATTGTTAACTAAGCTATATCGTTATTATTATTTGCATTCAACGTCTTTGAATATCATTTATCTATTGTAAGTCCGCAACGGTACACAAAGGATTTTCTATTTAGATGTCCTTCATACTGCGTCAGTGTGTGGGGGGTAAATGTGACAACTCATGCTGCGGTCGCCTAAAAGAAGTCGACATGTAAAGGGTGATATTCCCTGGGTGAACTTAAGTGCAAAGTAACCGTTGACCGCCCATCCAACGGGGGCGAGCAGACGATATCTGATAGAGCGTAATACGTCTGATGACTGAATAACCAAACTAAATGGTCACCTAGTTATTATGTTGAACTATTATATCGTTTATCAGCCGCAGCAAAGCTATCATAGCGTCCAGTTCTTCTCTGCCGTTCATCAGCCAACATGAATAAATGCAACTTAACTGACGCTCTAATTGGCTAGCAGCGCTGAAGTCCCCTACGGAGACGAAAAGATTTCATATTCGCAAATGTACCCAGGGATCTTTAAAGTTGCGCGTTATATACACATAGATATAAATGTATGAGCGTATAATGGTGTGGCATTTCCACTAGATGCTGTGAAGATTTTCCTTTTACAATTAATTGCCATAGTTCAGTTGTAATATTAAAGAAATGCTGTATACAATAATTCCACTATTTATTAAACAATGAGCAGCCAATGGATCTACCTCCGTACGGTGCCAAGATGATGCAGGAGCAGAATAACGTTGAGAAACAAACTCGCGCAGAGACGCGCGCTGAAACGGGGTGATCGATGATACCATACGGTATATCCGCAAAGAAGCGATAGAGCTACTTTCCGAGAGAAGAATGGTTGACCAAGTTACTGGCAGGCCGTTTATATAGATGATAATGTCTTAAAAAAGCTAAAAATGACAAAGATGATCGAATTACATCGCACAGTTGGCGCGTTTGTTCTCACTGTCGTCGTCGCTACTGCTGCAGCTGTTGATGACGCTGATAAACGGAATTATCCTGCGCAGGCTCTCCTGCAGACGCCATTTTCTCTCGCTGCGATATGTCTAGACTAGTATTCATTCATTCATTTTTTAATTTCTTACGTTGAAAAGGGAGAGCACCGCATTGCGGGGAAGGCCTTTGTAGCCCCCTTAAAGTAGTGAAGGGGCAACGAAGCCGACGTAACTCAGGCCATTGGAGCCTGGTTGGTAGTGACTTTTATCACTATTATTTTGTCCATCGACGTCATACCCCTTTTCCTTGTACTCTGTCGTCTTTGTTGTTGTTGTTGTTGTTGCAGAAGTGAATGTGTATAAGTTCGGGGTAATACTGGCGGGTGTGACTGTCTGGGTGTGAGTGGATAGCACGTGATTCGGGTGCGTGTATGCGTACGTGTGTGTGCTATGTATGCACGGGATGTAACGTTGTAATATAACTTAGCAGGTCGCCTTTGTCCTGTGTTCAGATACCAACTGCCGCGGCCCCAGGCCTCCACCCCCTATCTTTGCACATCGTGTAATGGGGTAGCAGCGAGAGCAACAGCAACAGCTGCAACAATGTCAGCAATGTTATCGACCGCTATCGCTATCATAGTACAGAGAAAAATGCCGAAGACGACGAAAATGTTGTTGCCATTAAAGCGGCGATGATGATGATCGAAGAAAAATATCAAAATCAAAAGAATGAAACGATCGCTGCGGCGGCATCGTTCTCGCCGTCGTCCATGACGGTTTTGCCGCGGCCGTCGGTGCTTTCGCTCGATAAATGAACGCGGTTACATAGCATTATCTTGGCAGCGCCATCAGTCTATGGCATCTCCGCTCCCCCGACCCCCCACAGCACGTGTCCTAGGAGCGGTTTGTATGCATTGCCGCCGCCACTAGCAGCATGTGAATACATGTGAGCAATTCAATGACTGAATGAAAGAACGGAGCGAGTGACCACCAAACCGAGGTATCAACGAATGGCCGAATGAAACTTTCAATAAATGAAAAACAGTAGCTACCGCTTCGGCAACATCAGCAGCAACAGCCGATGCCGGCGGTGAATAAACGAAATCGGAGGAGAGAAAGAAATGAACGACCAGACGGCGAACGAGCAGACAACAAGTGCAGGTGCAGGTTGCTAGGCAGCATCTGCAGCGGCCGCGACAGCGATATCAACGCCCAGCAGCAGCGCCGTCACCGCAGCAGCTGTGGCGCTGCTGTCTGACAACGAATATGGGCGACAGAGTCGATGTGATTAGCTGTATTATGAATATATATATTTTGCAGGCGCTGACATCCAGATGCGCAATGGGCAGATGACAGACGGGACAGCAGCAAAGGCGCCAGCAATACGAGCAGATCGCAATAAAAGGCCAGAGACACCGATGGCTCCGAAAATGAACGATGGCAAATGGAAACGAGAGAAAATAAAAATAATCACAATGGAATATCGCTTGAGGTAGTGGCGGCGGCAGTGTCCAGGTCAATGCTAGACGTCAGCCGCAGGGGTTGCGTCGCGCCCCCGTGACGCGATAGCCGTCCCTCCTATGACCAGTACAGCTGTGGCCATCTGGTGCTGGTGAGGTGTTGGCATCGCTATGCGTTGCAAGACAAGAGGGGGCTCCTTATCTGCTAGGTAGCCAGCTAGCGGATTAGTCCGAAGGAGATCTGTCTGTCGATCTGGAAATTTGTATGGATTTCTCGATGAGAAAAGGTTGATGAGTATATGAGGATGTATGTGTGCGCATGTGGGATGATGTGACCCCCGTGTCTAAATGTGATATTCGCTAGACTCCGGTCCCGAGTCGGGGTTACGAAATCGGCGCTTTTAGTTTAGCATTAAACATCTTAGCGATTGTGTGTGACTAGTGATCGTGACATGGTGGATCAGCGCAGAAAAGCAACAGACAAGTCGTTTGTAATACAATAGATGTTAAGTGTAACATTACCATAACTAAGCAACGCCATACGATATTAGGTAACGATGGACTATCACACAGCATTTCGTGCATAAAGTTGACACAGAAAAATTATCAGCGTGCCATTATTAGGTAAGGCTCTTGAGCGTAGCTAATGGAGACACAGTATTTCACATCTCTACGATATTATGGGCCTATATACATTATATTATAGACGCTAAACATGAACTCGGTCAGAAGGAGAGAAACACTGCTTGGTTGAAAACAAGGCTGAACTACCTGTTGAAGCTTCTACAAAAGCAGTGCTGAAACCAGATCATTATTACCTCTTTAATGTCTTTATTTCTGACGCGTGGTACAAACACTTTCTGCTGACATGGTCAAAACAATAAAACTGTGTACCGTTTGGCAACGCGTAAAAATATCATCTAAGATCGAAATCCTTTTCGTCTTTTCTCTTAGATAATATTTAACCCGCTCGACATGTACAAGTGTTAGTCAACATTCGATCCTCTGATTTAAGTAATTGTTGTATCGTCCATACTTTGTGGGCACGATCTGAGGCGTACATATACAGATAATTTCGTATCATCTTGTACATTATTTACGCTGAGCGTCGTTGTGGAGTGAATCTTTTTGGGGCAACTTCGTTTATTATACTTATGGCAGAACTTCGATTGCCATCGGAAAAGAACGAGTTGACGTTGCGAGTTGGCGGCGTCAGAAGCCGTGAATCGGGCAGGTCTTTAGTTGTAGCGGGTAAGCGATTCAGTCCCGAGCATATCCGTCACGGTAGGAGTCACGATGATTTCCGGCTTGATATTAGCTACTTCGTCCTACAAAGAGTCGCAGGCAGCATACATAACCACCACGAAAGTCTGATGTCAATTGAAAACGATAAAGCATTTAAAACGCAGTTTATTATGCGAGAGTATAGCAATGACTTGAGATATTTTTGATGACCTCAGATGTTTTCCTACGTTGGTACAGAGTTTAGATGTACGAGGGCCTGTTTAGGCCATAAACGGTAACATTTTTGAATTAGACATACCCTATCAGGCTAGTCTGAGTGTGCCACAGACGTGGCACAATATTATAAATCGAGCTGCAGTTGTTGTACATACTAAGTTACTAGCTTATTGAGTGCATTTACAGCAGCCATCAAAAGGTGACGCATCCTTTCAGACGGCAAAGTACCCACTACGCGTCTCGTTGAAACAAATCTACAGACGTAGCCTGTAGTTTATATATGTAGCAATCTATTTAGGTCCGACGGCTGTTCGACCCAGGCCGTACTATCTTGTCTATGGAGAAATGTAGTTTGATGTGTGAGCTATTTCGACAATTGACTCCTGTCTATTGAAGTACTGCGTGGTTGTATCGTACATTTTTCAGCAACATATAATCAAGCTGAAGTGATGGTCTAATTAGGCATTGCGGGATTACTTATCAAGAAATGGGTACCTTTGCTACAGCGCGGTAAGGACTCTCTTCGACTAGAAAACCACATATGAGGATCGCAGACCTGTAACGAATTGCTAGCTAAGTATCACTATACACGCTGATACGGATTACGTCAACGTACGCTACAAGACCAAAAGATGGATCTAACAACAGTTTAAGCTGCTGTATACGTGTCGTATTGCGTTTTCCAAAGATGAATCATGATCAAAACAATCTGAATAGTAAATCTTCTGTAGTGTTAAATATAAATAGTAATTTTATCGACTGAGTTTTATTCTCTTTTTGCAATGATACCGTCACGACTCGAGTCGGAAGTTCTTCTTAATAAATGTCGTAAAGTTGTTCCCCCAGCTTATAGTGAACCATACATCCGACCACGACCTCGAATTTGCGCAATGTCATAGGAAGACCAACAACTCTGCGTCTGATTGATACTGATACGGCCACTTGTACTCGAGCAGAATGTTGCTTTGCTTCTATTTACGTTGCTTTTATATTATATGTTAGAATACGTTTAAGCGGATTTCGAAAAAATGACACCCTAATTAAATAGGCGTACGACGCACATACCCGCGATAGCTTAATGGGTAACGCATTTACGTGTTAGTCTTCAGGGACACGCTGACATGGACAGACTTCCGTCCGTCTAGCAGTGATATAGGACGAGGCGGGACAAAAATTAATTGAGAATAGTAACGTGACACCCCAGGTGTCACGCTACTATCTTCAAATAATTTCGATGTGCGTAAAATTACGTATCATGTATTTATACAGCAGTAGTATTTGGTCTACATTTTTCAAGCGAGGGTTCTTAAAATGCTGCGCTGGGGATTATGCTTTGCTTATTGCACTGGGAGTTACTAAGTAATTCAATTGGTGGTGGGTAAACGTCTTTTTGTTTCCGTTGACTCGGCGGGATCTGTGGTAACGATTGCACGTCACCGTTGGCCATTCCGTGAATTCAAATTGCGTGAACCGGCTAATTTTCCAGAAAAAATGCTGCTACAGTAGTAGTCGCTGAAACTTCACGCAGCTTAAAACAAACAAAGATAACAGCGTCGATATGTTACCATTTTCAGTATGGTTTTAAACAGATTCACACTTGAAAATTGTTAAAACACAATTAGACTGAACCAGATAAGAAAGCTTTGGACTGTAATGGAACCGCGGAGATGCGTTCGCCGCAAAAACAACACTTGTAATCTGCATCAATTGATCCCTACACGTATAATTCGCCCCCGTATATTAGCCCCCAGATGACGCAGCACTAGCCATCGCGATTTTTACCTCAGGCATGTTCAAGCTAGCCAAGAACCAGTTACAATTTGCATTGTTTGTGCATGCACAAGGCCGCGTGTCAACACGTCGCGTGCAACTATATATATATATAGGCACCCACGCGCTAGACGGTGAAGTCGAGGAATTTTCAAGCTGAATAATAAAAAGCAGTATCGCGATCGTCACTGTCGTGATAGCTTCATGCATCATCACAAACACATGTAACGAATCGCATAACAGAGATGCCCGGCGGAGGGCATCGATACATAATGCAGGAACAAAATAAGGCCCTGTCCCGCAGGAGCCAACGGTGCATAACTATGCATATGCCGTAACGTCACGCTCCTGGGTCATCTACGCCGCTCTCATCTATTGCATAGATGTATATTCGTTGCTGCTGCTGACGCCAGTCGGATCTGTTGTTTGGCCGTTGCTAATTTGTATGTGAAGTTCGGTCGAACTGAATCGGCCGACCCGGGACGACCGGCTATTCAGTTACCACTGCTGAAGTTGCATTAGCCCATTTGTTGCTGACCACTTTCAAACAAACGACAGCGATGATAATTTACGATCTCCAGTCGACACTCATTGGGGGGAAAGCACTTCGCCAGTTCGTCGTATGTTCCACTACGACGGCCATTGTTGCACTGCTATTCCTAGCAGTTCGTATAGGTAACCTACTTGATTTCTCAATGTACAGTTTGGCTTGACCGTTCGATACTACTGACATTTCTCAGATAACAATGGTGATACTGCTGTTAAGGGTTTAGAAAAGACTTCTTTTGGGGGGGGGGGGGGGGGGGGGGGGTAGGGGGAGGCTTTCATATAACACCGCTGTTCGAAACCGAATCTGTTACGTAAGGTTGACTATAAATGTTTGCGATGCTTTGTTTGTGCTGTTAGTAATGAGTGCACACTGTGAATGCTCTTTGTCTATTTTCGTAAAATTATACATATGATAAGCCCTCATTTATGGGGCGTTCGTGTACGTGATTGATACGTTAATGCCGCTCCATTCGCGATTTCTAGTCCCCACACGAATTGCCAGGTCGTTGAACTGCATTCTAATGAGTAACGATTGCTGGATGATCAGACTGGTGCGAGATCATAACATAGCGCCATATAGTGGATAGGAGTCTGGTTATTTCTGCTTCGGCAAATTGGCCAGGCGTGGACGTCACATGAATGTTAGTCAGGACACGACGAACAGTGGACGTGCATAGATAGAAAGGGCTTTAATAGAATCGGCCTGGTCACATCGACCGCTCTTTCGCTGGATGCATTTGTTGTCTTTCCGACCGCCGCCTACGTGCAGTTCAACAACGGCGCGATTATTCAAATTGTACTTAACTATATTGGCATGCAAGTTCGGCAAGTGACGGAGCGATCATCGTTTCCGCTTCGATACATCGGATCTGCGGAATAAAAACGCTTACTCAAGCAAATCAACCGTAACTGTTAACTACTTGCAAAGTAAAAGAAACTTATGGAGGATGTGCGCGTTGATTTTCGTCGTGAATTTTATCCCGGCCTTCATATCTTGCTATCTTGTATCCTATGTGGCCTTTCTCCTTCAGTTGGTCTAACCGCAAGTGTTGCCATTATTCTTGCTAACATTTATCCTTTTAAGCATACAACTGCAGGTAAACAAATTGTTGTCTAGAGATCCGTCAAGGAGTATTAAAGAGCTTGAAGAAAATTCGCTCACAATATCTAACAGGTTGATTTTGTGTCGTGGGATAACGTTTGAACTAACGCCCCATAGATTTAAAGCCACTGGTTTCGGATCACGAAAAAAAAACACATTCTGGTAACAGCAAAGCGTGCCCTTATTGTCGAAACGGTTTTTTGTTTGTGACTTATAATAACAATTTCTTTTTGCAGTTTCATAGATTCAATTAAAACATTTCACATATGATTAGATTTAATATTAGGTACGTAATTTAGCGAAAAAAAAAAAAAGCAATCAGCAAAAGTACTTTCCTAACTACGACAGTACGATCATCGTATGAGTTCCGTTTGTCAAGACCTCCCCGATCTGCTCCGGATACGACAACTGTAATAACAACAAAAACATGGCTACATGTTAAAAGTAAGTTGCAATAGACGCACAAGGTCTAAGACTTCTTTGCTCGACCAACGCCTTCTTACTTTGTCGTTTACATGATATTCGGTTGGTTTTACCAAATTAAGCCGTACATCACGGTTTCTTATGACCACACAACTATATACACCGAAGCTCTATGTGATACCTCACACCGACATGAATTACATCGTAGCCATTGCTCTAAGGCAGAGTAGAACATAATGTTAACGGAAGTTTGGCCCTAGGCAGGAAAATTTTTACTGTTCCTGCCATTATCATCACTGTGATCCCAAAGAATATAAATAGTAACGGCATGTTAATTAGCGACGATAGTCTGTGTTTGATGATACAACGACTGACCGTTTGCTAAATGTGACTCGATGTGTGTGTCTGTCTGACGACTTCAGCCGGTCGCCTCAATCCCTGCGAAACAAGAATGACGTCTGATGGGAACGCCGAGAAAAAATTGTCCACGTCGAGCCATTGCCTTCGTTTGTTAGGTTTCACAATAGCACAAGCTGTCGCGATAGACGCCGCGGTCAAGGCCCCAAAAAGCGGAGCAGCACATCTGCAAGGGAGTGACAAGATATAAGGAAGAATTTAAGATTCGACTCTTATCCAGCCTTGTTAATTAATTCGCTCATGTGACCTGGATACGTTTTCTTTTATTATTTTTGTCGGTTACTGTTCGTTGCGTTATGCTTTACACCCGCACGATCTATTACGTTATTGTATCTATCTATATATACATATATATTATATCAACATCTTCTCTTGTTACTGTGCCAAAAGAGGTTAACGTCTGACAGACCGAGAGGAAAAGTACCAAGGACAAAGCGTTGACCCGTAAAAATCTACTGGGTACAATACAATGTCTGATGTTGTTCTCTCACTAAAATTCATCCATTAATGTATTGTGATAAAATAACGCTAAAAATTATAATAATACCGGTGTTTGCACACCAGTTTCTCTTCAATAACAACCATATGATAAAAACAATATATATATATATATATATGTATATCTGCATTTCGGAATTTATTATTATTTATACGTTAGTATTGATATACATGACATTTTATTGATTATAATCATGATCACAAGAAGCATCAAAAATCTGTTTTTTTTTTTTGTTGTGTAAATATTTCGGCAGCAGGTACAGGTAACATACAATGCGGTGCTGTTCTACCGAGCAGCGCTCTACGATAAAGAAGCACAAATTAAAAATGTCTAAAATTAGTTTTCTGCATTTTGTTTTTATAAATAGTATCATTACTATTATTCAAATGGTCGTTGTGTGCAAAAGAGGCTCCGTATACGGTACATATATGTTGATCTATCCTTCACGCTGACGGAGTCTGTTTCGTGGCAGTTTCACCTGGGATAGTAATAAAGTGTGAATATGTTGGTACTCTGCTGCTAGGACCTACCTATATAGAAAATAACAATATGTTGGATAAAATTTCCTGTAATAGTCAGTCCATGTGGCTGAGCTCGGTCACGTTAATTGAGCGTCTCGAACGATGATTTTGATTATCCTTGTGTCTCATTCTTTCATTGTATTGTTTTTCTCCTACGGCCATCGCTGTCCATATATGTAGTATATATACAATCTAGATAGTTCGTAAGAGGAAACATCTGCGGAAAAGAAAGGCAAAAGCCGAGCTCGTTTTGTGCGGTCATCCCGCTCTCCGTTTGCATTATTTATTGTGAATTCGAGCCTGTCGTAGAGGGGTAGCACCCTGTTGCAGCAAGACGCCCGAAGCAATTATGTCGTCATCGACTAAAAACGCGAGCAGGGACTCAAATCGTTCTTATATTCAACGGCAATATGAGCTGCGGCCGTCACAAGAGAAGATATAGATCATCATCAAAAATAGAAGAAAACGCACGACTCCGAGCGGTACTTCCCTCGCCCGCTTCATCTCGTGCACAGCAACGTTTCACAAATTATCTATATATATACATTTATGAGTCATAGCGACGCTTAGCGATGGACTTCAGCAGGAGCCGCGACTACGACTGATGCGCTAACCGGCGTTCGCTACTCTCTGTGGTTTAGCCTATTGACAGTACCAATAGTCCCACACCCCCGGACACCCGTCTGCACGAGTGCAAATAGAAAATAAGGTATGAACGCATTTGAAATGGCGGTGAGTGCCGACGGCAGCAACGACTGAAAATGGCTGTTGGCCCTGGCGATTGAACGACGAAGGCGCGTGGTATCTGCTTCAAAGACATTGGAAATAGTTCCAGCCACGCTAGGGCTGCCGAAATAAAGTAAAAATGATGAACCCGGTCGTTGTATAGGGCCAATCTAGACAGTATGCGCCGCCACTTCTTTTGCAGAAGTCCGGAAGTGGAGAGGCGGGGCTGTAACGAGGATACACGATGATGCTCAGGAGATCAGAGAAGGGAAGACGTGTTCGTGAGTCGAAGTGTCCGTTTACGACATATAACGAGATAGGATCGGTAATAAGCCGAAGCGAAACCATTTGACCCTGAAAGAGAAAGGGAGTTCACGTATAAGTATTAATAAGCATAATTTCTATGAGCTATTTAAGAATGCTATAAATATAAATTATATGTACGCGAGTCATCGTAATGCCCAGATGGAGGGTCTGTTTTTATAATCAAGTACAAATTAGCGATACGAAAATAGACTGCAAAAGCATAATTGGAATCATAGAAAAGCATGATCAAATCACCAATAAAGTAGTTAACCCTATTCAGCGCGAATTAAAGCTTGCATTCAGACAGTCTCAGTAGGTCGAAGCGTATGCTATTCGACTTAGAACCCCGCCAGATGTTGACTGGAAGAATGTTATAACAGAGAATTTAAAAAAATCGGTGACTATGGGTACGAGTGACAGACTAGTAGTGCATTCGGCAAAAATTCACAGAAACACTTTCTAAGGAATCGAAAACTTTGGTAAAAATTTCCCGGCGTTTCCGGACTTTGACGTGGAGCGTGCTTTAGAGAATGGCTTTGTAACGGCCTAACTCTGGGATTTCTGATGCAAGCTATTCATTCGTGGTTTAGCTGTCAGCTTGAAGTAAGTATAAAAAGGGCGAAAGTACGTATAGAAGGAAGTATAGAAGGAACGAAGCTGGGAAGGAAGAGCGTTGACCTATTAGACACACAAAGGGTGCTCACCTTTTTTCAGCCCTATACTGGACATCAACGACGAAATCAGTTTACTGAATGACTTGCGTCTGTTTCGCGCTGTTGAACATCTCTTCCGCTCCGTTAGCCGACAGGGCAAATCGTCCTGTGACACCCCTTAGCGAGCAGATTGCCCTGGCTGACTACGTGCCAAGAAGCGTCTAGATCTTAAACAAGGGATGTTCTTGCTCGGGGCGGCCTTTTCCCTCTTGTCTTCGTGTTTTCCCTTCAGACTTCTTCTCAGCATTGGGTTTTTGAGCGACGCTTCCCTATGATGAGCGCATGTATCGGATTTGAAATAATGATGTGTGTTTATTTACGACCAGAGGTGCTCATTCATGGCGTTGCAGGTCCCATAGTGGGAAGCCATTATCGTCACCAGTGAGCTTCGCGCGATGGAGCCGCAATAACGACCCCTGCCGACGTCTGCGTAAGATTGTTGAAAACGTTGTCCTCATCTCACAGCCGTACGGGACGCCTTCATTTGTTTGTTTTTTTTTTGGGGGGAATCCTTTTCTCCAATGCAAGTTATAACCCCATATCCGGGTCGGAATTTCTGTAAATTCCGCAATATGGGTTTCTGTGTGCTAGGCGTTGTTGAAAGGAGAAAATTGAACAACTTGGTCTTATCGGTTTTGCCCCCTCTGCTCAGATATCACAAATGCGAAACGACGTTTGAATGCTCCCGGTATAACAACAAACCACTAAGCGACATTCTTAGATGGACTATCAGAATAGTACGCTTTTACTGTTAATATTTGTATCGAACGTTAAATAATTTGTACCCTGTCCCAGGAAGGTTTGACTACGACTAGTGTTGTAATTTTACTCCTAAAATTTGTGCGATGGCTAGGAATGCTCTCAGTTGTGTTACTCAGTGTTTCATACGCGAAACTTTACGAACCCGTGACCGTTAACGTGTTCCGAAATCTGTTGGATGTGTATCGTATTAAGTTCATTAATTCAACGTAATAACCTACGTATTCGATATAAACAGCCATATAATGCTTCTATTTTTTGTGGTTTTAGAACGCTTATTAGTTAAGTTGTTAAGGTTAAGATACAGAAGACGGTGGATGCGGCCCAAGTGACCTTTGAAATATACGGAACTATTTTTGTTTAAACATATGGAAGTATTTGTGCAGCTACTGCAGCCACTGACGTCAGCATTTTTGCTTACAGAAAAAAGCAAGGAGCTATGAATTTCGATACGAGCGTCGAGGGGCGCCAAAAGATGCGCCGATGATTAATACATCAGCAATGACTGTGAATGGGGTGGGGGGTGGGGGGGAGGGAGGATACATACCCGCAGTCGTTAAACCGGGAGGTGTTCAACAAGAGAAGTTCAGAGAGGAACGTCAACAATGCCTCAAAATAGGGCAGATGTGGTCGTGAAAGTACATACACGTGCAAGCCGCTTTAACTGGACTACGCTTGTTATCGAACGACACAAATGTTACCGAAAGACCCGTTAGCTTCGTTAGTACGTGCTGAACGGATGATCCACGGAACCTATAAAACCCTTATATATGTATGGTAATATTGTTTAATGGAACAGCCAAATGGCCTGAAAACGTCTTTACTGCTGTAGGAATATTGGGTGGTTTTAGCGATTTTACCTGCAGCAAAACGGTCCAGACCGTGTTAACCTTTCTCTAAAATGGTATCAGTGGACCAACGGCAACGGGTTGCGCCCGGCCGTCGGTACATCTAGGTGTATACACGGATAGACTGGCAGAAGGCAACGTTCTATTTTCGATGATTTTTATTTTTGCTCGATCTGCTCAACGTCTCTTTAGGAAAACGTATGCATTCATTGATGAAACGTGAAGAGTGAGTAGGGTTTCTAGAACGATTTCCTCAATAACTCGTCTCGCTTGTCCAATCAGCGCCGCAGCCCGGAGCACGACTTGCGCGTCCTGCGGAAGAAGAGATTGCCGATTGATTGCAATAAAACGTAGCAAAAAGCTGGATAACGATAATCAACATTTTCTTCCCATATATATTTATAAAGCTATTGAAAATATATATGCATTGTACTACCTATAGCTGAGGTTGTACGGTAATATCTCAATTTAAGGTGCTTAAGTTGTGGTTGTTGTGGTAATTTAAGGTGTGCGGCAGAGGAGCCAAAATATAATTTGATATTGCAAGGAAATTTCCCTACTCTTTGTCCTTTCTGAGTGATCTAAACGCGAGTTCTCACTGCGGGCAGTTACGTTAAATATGAATTACGTGTAGCTCAAGAAATTCACAGTAAATATACTGCCTTTGAACTCCATATTTCGTTTCAACTGCTTGGCCGTTCAGCAATACAGACATTAAATTTTAACGGAATACATGCGACAAGACTCGGAAGTAAATCTATATTTTTTTTCGAATCTTTAAGGACTCTATGCTATTTTTATAATCCCTAAACTAGATTAACATGCGCTAAGGTGGCTCTATGAGTTTAGAAAGAATATGAAATAGTCGTTCTCTTACCCCTCATGTCCCCCTCTTACCCCCTTCTCAACCCCTTATGCATGCAGATATAAAAAAACTACACCTATAAAAGAAGGATTTATTAATAGCTCTGTTTTAAGCTAGTTACAACTTTATCGAAGACCGTCGTATTTCATTACCATATATATATATATATATAGGAAGACACTAATGTGTGACCAGATAAGCAGACAAGGCTTCCAAAATTCAGTCATAGTCGTTTATTAAAAGAGATATTTTTGATCGACTACGATACTGGGTTTGGCAATATAAAGCTATAATACCTTGTATCAGATGCATTCGAATTCTCTATCACGGCTATGTAAGTAATAGCGTATTCCTAAAGAGCGCAAATTCTTATCAACCACCTATATATATATATACATATAAATAACAACTAAACTGAAATTCAGCAGAACAGATCTGCGTCTGATCCTTTAAGCTATTTCAATTTCACAAAAGAAATCTATTGAAATGTGCAAGTCGATGTTGCCAGGCATAGTTCAGACGAGTCTTTTTCAGTATTAACCAATTCAGTCATCATCGCTTTTACGATTACCCACGCACACATACGCAAAATGATGATTATTTGTATAGTGAACTTGGGCTCGTCGAGGCAATAGACGACAGCATGGCAACTTCGTGATTTATCTGCAACTTATTTAATGGCACGAGCCGTTGTTTCAGTTCTTTAGATTCGATTTGTTCCAGCAAAACTTCCTGTTTATCATAAGCATGCTGTCCTGCACTCAGCGTTAGCCTACAGCTACTCCTAATCGTATTTCTTTTTTTTTTTTTTTTTAGTTAGAACTTTCTGCCAATCCAAAAGAAAGTTTTTGTCGATTTTCACCACGAATGATGACTACTGCCTCGATTGCTATTCCAATTATTACTATAAACCGCTATTTAATGGCGTTTGAGCCGAGCTGAAGACAATCTGTATCGAAATTATATGGCCGGGCAAGTGGGATTAGTCATTCTTACAACAGCACATGAGGTATTTATTATACATGTAGAGGTACCATTGGGCACGGATTCATAAAGAAATGGCCAAATTACGTTCTCTCTCTTGTATCGTGTAGCTACTCCCGTGTTATTGCCAAAGGCTCGCTGACCAACTGTTGTGCTGAGTGTATTTACCTTTAGCTTTTTGCCAGATTTAGTTTTAGTAAAGAGCAGCATTAGCAGCTCGGAGAAGTCATCCCAGTGGCTGAGAAAGAGCAGTGCGAACGTTGAGGAATAATATCAAACTATGGTCATGTAATAGAAGAAGCCAGAATGCTGACAACGATGGAGATGATTACGTTTGCGACCCCTTCTAGTTCTCCGCGTTGAGTGAGGTAGAAAACGTCTAGCCAGCCGACAGGGTCCATGCGCCACGGAGTCATGCGACGAATAGCTTTCTTCTGCGCGTTCTATATTTAAAAACGAAGTTGCCATAATATGCTTGCATCGCTTTCTACTTATAACCGCCGCTGCTACTACTGTGACCTGCCGTGTTAGTACGGCCTGTTTGGGCCGAAGTGCACTACGGCAGGCGGCGAAAAACACGAGTCGCTAGCGCCATTCGTGTTACGATTGTTTTAAGGAACATTTTCCTTCTCCATGTTCCCACACCTGTCGGTCGTGTGCCTATATGGTAGCAGTTCAACGAAGAAAACAACAATTGGTTTCTCCGTTCACATGCGTAGGTATGATGTAGATTTTGGAAACCCGGGTAAATTCTAGCTCGAATTTGCCCGCATTTAACCCTCAAAGAACCATCAAGAATACGAAAGCAAAATCAACCAAGGCATCGATGGATAAAAGGAAATCTGATAACAAGAATGATAGAAGTTGAAAACGTGTCTCTGCTTCTACAAATAGACAGAAGATCAAGCCGAAAGTTTTGCTTGTAGAAATAAGCGTTACGATTAGAAACGACACTATGGTGTGGCGAACAAGCATGTGGAGATTATAAGCCATGAAGCAGTGATTCAACATGCATTGCACGTATCAGTAAGATGAAAGTACCAAGTGAGAATCTTTACTATAACTTACCCTAATAAAGAATTAAACTGAGACCGACATCTACTGTCCACGACTTATTGACTGAATAGAAATTTAACGAACGCCAAGTTGAGGTTCAAGCTAACAATAAGATAGATCGTTTCTGTTTATGTTTAAATCGTTCGTAAACTTCCTATTATAGATTGTTGAGAGATGATTAACTATCTTTTCGTATATATATATATATATATATATATATATATCAAAAATTATGTTATTATTACCATTTATTCATAAATCTATCACCAATGTGACATTAATGTTTTCAAAAGAAACGTTCATATAAGCCATGTGCCACGAAGCGAAACTCTGACCAGAAACTTTTCCATCTGCTAGACACAGAGTGGCAGTACGTTTGAGAAGACCGCTGTTTCTATCGTTACCGTTACACTTATCGGCCTTTTTATTTTTTACGACTGTTTTTTCCTGTTCAGCCTTTGCTCCATTTCATCCTAATCATCACCTATTATTTCACGCAGATACGGTCTTATTGCGCTGTTTTTTAACATCCGATGTCGCATTTGTAGCGCTGAAAGCACGGCGTCTAGCCGGTCTTCACTACATGTGTACCTTCTTATGCGTCTTAATGAACTTGCTTCACCTTTTCCCGTTGAAGTCACCTCTCCTGCATGAAAACCCGCACCTGCATGATTTGAAGAATCCACCAGCGCAAACGTGACTTTCGCTTTTCAAGACATCGTTTTTGCACTTCGGTTCCTATTTACCAAAATAATATACTACCTATTGCGTTCTGCGTAGCTTTTCTCTTACTCGTACTAACTGCGAGGCGTTCTCTACAGCATTAGCATACAGGAATATATATATATATATGTAGCGTCAGGTTTATATGGCATCACCCTTTAGCATCATTTTGGTCTTCCATTGTGCTCACTGAACGCGTCACCGTTTTGCGTTATAGTGGTCTATATATAATAGTTCTAAATGGAGTATTACTAGTGCTGGTTTCAGTTGAAAGCATTGCGTCGCTCAAGTCGCCGGCGACGGTAGCGATTGGCGTCGACGGCGCCGCCGCAGACGACAAAAAGGATTTTACTAAAAACGAGCATAAAGGCAAGTATCACCTCCAACAATACCGTCGCAGTTTCTGCCGCCGCTGGCAGCTTACGACGCATGTAATAACGAGCGAGCAAGGAAAACGCAGGAGTGCGCAAATCATGCGCCCTTTCTCTCTGTCGTCTCCTTTGTCCTCGTAGAATAATTCGTGGAAAAGGACACGATTTTGCACAGTGTACTAGCGCCTCCTGTGCCACCGCTTAAGTTCACTACTGTTGGCGTCTTCGTTGTTATTGTTGCTGTGACGACGTTGCTGCTGTTGTTGTTACTTACATGGTCGTTATCGCTGTTGATATGATCCGCACCATTCCTCGGTCCAAGTAGCGCCGACTTCGTTATGTTTCACTTCGGTCCAATGAAGTAGCGTTGAAGAAAAGGGAGAAGTCGCAGAAGCGGCCCGAAATCCGAAAGCCCAAGAAAAGAAGAACTAACACTGAAGAGAAAAGACTAAATAAAAACCACTTGAATGAAGAGCATGGTACTACTACCAGCGTAAGTAGCGTTGCCACCGAGAAAGGGGCAACGCAGCACAAGTCTACCGTTACCAACCAGGAGGACATGGCAGAACGGATGGAAACAAGAAGGGCTGTTGCAGAAACGGCCTAACAGGAAAACGGGAACAGGACTTTCCCTTGCAGCTAAATTAAACCAGAGCTTATCGTCATGCCCATCATAGAACGTTGAATAACACTGGAGCTTCAACTTAGTCGCCGAGAACTAACTTTAACAATAGCGAATTACATTGATACGGCGTCGGAACCATACGCAGTCGCAGAACGTCAGAGACAGAAATGGGCAGGCGCGAAAATAACGAGCCGAAAAAATGGCCGACAGCGAAGGCAAGCAATGATTGCACTAGAGAAAAAAAACAGGATTTGGCTTGCGTCTTCGGAAGCGAGCTCACGGACTATGCTGATTGGTAACAGAATATTGAGTAGTCGAAAGCGTGCCGTCGAACAGAATACCGTCATGATGACACTGGCACGCTCTTGTCCAGTAAAGCACATATCCTGGTAGGGCTTTTGTAGCGGTAGTGGTAATCCTTGCATGCGTATATGCTATTGTTAGTGTTACTTTACGGCCCAGAAACAGGGTCGGGTATAGACATACTTCCGTCAGGTATTGTCGCTCTGCTTTATCCAACTCATTATTATTGTTATTACGACGACTATAATTATTTCTGTTTTTATAGTAACGGTCGCCATTGAGCTGGAGGTAACGGTAGTCGGCAGAATCGTAATAAGTTGAGCTGTGTGCGTGACTGATCGATAAGTTACGATAATATGTAATACGTATGATTCTAAATTGGGTTAGTCTATTTAAAAGCAAAATCTTCTAGGGCACCTTTGCCCGTAAAAATAATAAACGTTTGTTAATCGTCGTGAAAAGAGAAATAAACGAAAATATTTGGAGATGATCCAGCGTAATAATAAAAACAAACTGCCATAGGACAACCGCAAGGACACCACACGAAGCGCTGCGTTGACTACATACACCGTTATCCTCTTGAGTAACGGAAACCACGCACCGTATTAGGCTTATTGTGCAGATACAAAATCTAATTTTCTATCGCATAGTTAATTTGAATTTTACCTAATAAAAGCTTGATTAAATATTGAGTGACAAATTTACCTTTATAGTTTCTGTTACTAATATAGAGGTTCATCACCATGTGATCAATGGCCTCTACGAACACATTCTGAATAGTCTCGTCCAAATAGAGTGAATCATTCTAACAACAGCCTTCGCGTATTTATATATTGTATATACAAAGATAGTTCCGTTCGTTGTATACGGCTGCCAATAATTGTAAGGTCCCTTCGCACGATACACATCTAATAAATTAAATTTTTTTTTCATGTAGACTTAAAAGCAAAAACTCATTGATTCAATAACTCTGTTCCGATATCCTTCGCATTGTAGGAAAACGTACGCACGTTTATTTGCCAACGCATCGATATGATGTCAAGTTAAACACCCATGGCCAAGAACGGTACCTGGCCGCCACAGGACCGAGAAGGGTATAACAATAATAGATAGTGCTATCAACCGATTGGCACCTTAACTCAATAGCCAGTTTTGTGTCATACTGTAACAAATACGAGCAGTGACGGTCTTTTCGACATAGCGTCACCTATCGGCCGTTTGGAACTCATCGAATTTGCACCGGCCCTTATGGAAATATCGTCATCAACGCTAACAATCCGGTTCTGCCTGTTACCATAAATCGCCGGTGTACCGAAGCAACTAATTTTGCATAGGCCACAACGCGATGGTAGGTGAGTCTGAGGAGGTAATTTCAACAGCAGTAGCTGATGCGCAAAGGAACAGAAGAAAAACAGTAGGCCGAATTACCGGTAGCAATGCACCGGTAGTTCGGATAGAAGAACCGCGAAGATGATATTTACGTTGATTTTTCATTGATTGCTCGACATATGGCGAACTTTAAATTGCCCTCCTGCGGCGGCGGCGGCGGCGGATTGAAGCCGAGCTGTTTTTGAACGAAACGAATGTCGAAAACAAAATGACAAAGCATAAGTTCTCTTCTTAACAAGTTTCAATAACGCTTGTGTGCATGTTTCACTTCTGTAGAATTAGAAGCAACATGAGCTGTGGTGTTTCGGTCACTATTATTTCGGTAACGCTAAAACTATTCAGCTCCCAGCAATGGGCTATATTGATTACCATTTTGCCCGTGCCCACACTCGTAACCTATCGAACAGATGGTAACCATCAATGACCTGCTCCTATACGTTACTTAGATAAAGTTATACTAATAAATTTCTTAGATGTTAACGGGCAAATTGAATAAAGGCACTTTTTTAAACGAATCCACCCGCTTGATCGAAGAACGATGCTGAAAAATACGGTATTTCTGTGTCCGTCTAGATCGATCGTTTCAGTCAAATGCTTACTTGACCTATACCTTATATTTACTATTTAATGCTCAAACTAACAAATGTTATTATAATTTACTCTATTCTTCTAGTTTTTATTCTATTTCTAGTTTTTATAATATAGTGATTATATTTCCTGAACGTTTTTTTACGACTACAAACAGAGTTGAAACGACTGGATGGTTAAAGGCAGACACAATGGCAAACACTCTAGCAGAAACTGATGGTGAGTTGGCCGCCAAAAGCGTCTTTTCCCAAAAGATATGAAGTGTGCCCTAGTGGGGCGTGTTCATCTGTAAGGAAGGTAAATTCCCTATTCTATGCAAGTGTATTGGACAAATGCAATAGTTGTTGCAGCAGCTGTAGAGTGTCCCGTTATATAGCAATTTATTATATAAATGTTGCTGAAGAACATCACGATGGCTGGACACCTTGTTTTACCTGTTTAAGAAAATCCTTATAAACATCGCGTATGAGTCGGTCAAGGGATGTACGCGGGGCGATTTCGCAGCACGAGCTTCGATGGCAGGACAGTTGGCCGCTACTTTATTCGAGGAGCTATGTTTTATTTAGCGTGTGCTGGCTAGTCTTTTTTCATTATGAAACGACAAAAACCAGCCACTATGAGAGATATGAAGGTATCTTGGTGCTGGTCATTTTTTGGCTGTGTTAGAAATCCAAAGTTCATTTTAATTAAGAGAAGACTAATGCTTGAAGACCAGATTCGTTCATAGCTGAATCAGTGAGGAATAATAACATTGTGAACCGTCATGAAAATAGTATGAATGCTGAATTCGCTGAACCTTTCCATAGTTCTTGTTTTATCTGTTATACTTTTGTTTTGTAAATGGGAGGCCTAGTATTAGGACGCTACGGAAGCCAGACGCACACATGAACAGCTACTGCAAACGTCGATTTAGCGTCGTTCAAAACTGCAAATGGCTATGGGGCGTTTAGGAAAAAAAAAGTTATTATTATCTTGGAATATATCCTTACATCATTTTTGCTGATATAGAGAACTTACTACAAATGTAATTCGTATAAAGTTACCATTACTGCTATTGTTGTCTCAGAGTGCGAGGAATTAGTGATAACAACAAACACAGACCTTTTATGAAATCGCTGATTTTAAAGAATTACTAATTAGCTTTGAGCCAGACAAATCCAATGGGATGCTAGCCCAGCTCCGGATATAATACTTCAAACGACGATTTGTTTAGAAATGCTTAAGAGTTGAAAATATTCATGGAGTCGTAGATTTCGCAGAGGCTTATCGGACCAATTATGAGTGATAGAACATATTGGCGCAACGATACGACGTAAAATCTCTGGGCGTCATGACACACCGTTCCTAGGTCGTAGCATAGCCCGCATCACATCTACATTCTCAGAGTTTTTCTGCAATCTTCGCGTCACGTGTTTGTGACGCGTGAATTTTAAGTATTCAGAATTCAATGGTAGGATAGCATTTCGAGGACCAATTCTTTGGATCTACAAGCCGAAATGACAATGCCAAGTTTGCTGTTGGAAAGGGAAGTATCCATGTGACTACTATTTACCGGGAGATGCACAGTAGGCCTCGCTACAAGTGACAGGTAAATTTAGCCATGTTTTTTCATTGGGTGCTGACAAAAAAGGGGCACGGAATAAATATTTATACACGAAGCACTGAATCATGTCCTTGACCCAGGCCTGTGCGACGACTAAAATACGCGTATGAAGAGACAACAAATATGCTCTCGGCATACAAATGACACACATATTTATCGTCTGTATAGAGCAGCATTCCTGGACGTAAGCTTTGCAGCGTCGGAAGCACCTTTATATGTTCATAATTTTGCGATTTTTCAAATTAAACATGACTAACAATAGCAAGGATTACTTGTCGACACTAAAATAATAACACCGAATGACTATCTTCACTAAACGTACATATTAACTAACAGAAGACCAAGCGGATAGCACGAATCTTCGATATCTGCGATTAATTTTCTCTTTAATTCTTCGTTTATAATCATCGCTTGTTGTTCAGTTTCGCTAATTGGTCTTCACCTTAATTGTGGCATTTAATTATCTACAAAATAAAGTTTTTTTGCTATCTTTTTAAGAATAGCTTATTTTCATTTCCATAATAAATTTTACCCACATAGCCCATGATGCACGAACACACTGTATGGCTAGGCATACCTCCAAAATGCCAGGATCAACGGATAGCTTGCTGAGTACGAAACTCAATTTTTACAGATATGCTTCGTGAGTTTATCCACATTCATGTAAGTAATATTAATATGTTATACTTTCATCTCATACGGTAGTTTGCATAGTCGTGCAGTTTGTCGTTGTAAATCTTTACTATAAGATACGTGCGTATCGTACGTATTATCGGCCAAGTGTTTGAGCTTAACTGACCGGATGATACCTAAGACATGTTATTACAAGTACAACCCTCGTTAAGTTTATGGTATCCCTGCGTTTCGCACATATTGTGGTGGGATGACATAACTGGGGTTGGCAAGAATGATAGATCTATTTACT
>NW_019213464.1:362129-396572 GCF_002532875.2 Varroa jacobsoni
GTTTGTCAAAAATAGCTAACCCTTCCTCTCCTATTCGGGTGCCTTCTACCGGAAAACCTTCCAACGATGAGACAAAAATGTAAAATACCCACGGGGATATTTCTATTTATAGATATGTCGACGCATATATATATATATATATATATAGATCAACATACTCGCAGCTCTTACTCGGTCTAAAGGATCCAACAGTAGATTAAATGATTGCCATAGAACGGTTTAATTATGTTAAACGAATGGAACCATGTGCTTAATGGTGATTAAGGGGAAAATGGTTTTGTATTATTCAAATGTATTTTATGTTGTGGATAAGTTACGTAGAAATTACGTTCCGGATCGCATGAACAGAGTGGCATCCTGTTCGAGGTTGCACTTCGGTTACACATCGCGTAATTACCATCACATACCATCACACCATACAATCATGTAGTTCCTGGCGAAAAAATGATACACTGCATGACAGGTGATGAGGCCTATGTAACAAGAAATTGGACAAACAACTTCCTCAACGCATTGAGACCCAACTTCAGTCACTTACAAATAGCTTACCAAACGTATTCTTGCTATCTAATTACCACTGTATAAGCTTTACACGAATCAATAAGTACGACGAATATAATAATAGTGATAGACGAGAACACGTTTTTGAGAAACCCTATAATCACATGAGATTATCGGCCACCGACTACATAATGGCATACAGTGTTAAAACAGACATTTACGAGATTAAGTATTTTAGCTTGATTTTCCTTCAATATATAATTTAAACAGACTTAAGGTCACCCATTTGTTGAAACCCAAAAATCGGCTGTACCCTTAGCTTAAATAAAGTTTACGCCTAAACTCGTAACTTTTTCCTTCTACGATGGTACTTTATCGCCACTACATCATCTTCTCGTGTTTCTGCGTTATATATTTTTCGTGGAAAAAAATTAGTTTGTGCCCTGAAGTTCCTGTCTGTCATAGATGTAAAAAAACCCCACAAGCCGGTGGTCTAGTGGCGAAACACACAGGCCGTAATAATAGAAAAAAAACATCAACCGGTATCGTCAAGATTCCGTCCCAGTAATAGCAGCAAGAACTACTGATACGGCGCTTGTACGATGGAGAACAGTATTACTATGATTACGCAGCTTCACGTTTGCACCCAAAAGAACCCGTATGAGAAATGTTTCGTTTCGGCAACGAAAAACAAAGGACGGATGCAAGATTAGATGTGATAGGTAACGCGAGGTGTCCGGCACGACTACGGGGCAGTGAACGACGCCATGTCAGCTGCCCATCCGCACGCCTTTTATCATGTAGAATCCGTTTGTTTTGCATTCAAGAAATATCAAAGACAGGGAATTACTCAGTGTAGTTTTACGCTTGCTGCTTAACTACTCTAACTGATTTGTTAAATTAAACTTAACGGCTGTTTTCTTTTTTAGCTCGGGTAAACCCAAGTTTGTGATCACTAAGAACAGTCGACACAAAACGTATTAGAATACAGACTGGAGGAAATTTTACTAAGCCTAACCAATCGTTTCTGACCGGTAAATGAACAGTAAATTTCTGCTATTTCATTTTCTCTTTATGTCAATTTTTACTTTCTCCAGGAGCTCGCCGATCGTTCCAGCGAAGATGAATCGATGGACACTTCATCCGATAATGTGATGGTTATATCGTGAAGCTATATGGTCGTATTTGTGGTGTATCCCGGCGCTATTTCAGTTTTGCTTCGTATAGTCAACAAAACCGGATGACTATAAAAGTGTGATGGCGCGCTCTTCAATAAATGGTATAATCCAACCCCCATTGATGGCCTCATAGAGAAAAAAAAACTGCTTTTCTCAATTGTATCCCCAGACAGTGTCCAGGCGCAAAACACCCGCCATATTGTCCCTGTACAACACAGCGTCTGGCATTGCTGGGGCTGTTGGTATTTAGTTCTGGCGAAACAGTCTAGCCTGCAAATTCCTACTGTTCCCTGCTACTGCTAATCTAGCGGAGCGAACGAGCACGTTGCCTCGTATAAGTAAAATCTTTGGTTTCTTCAGACGCGGGTGTTCATGGCCGACGCACCGGGATTTGTTGTGCAAAATTCGTGAGAATCGCAGCCACTGGCACTAACTTTTGATTATCTATTTTTGATTGTCGATTTTCTTCTTACCTATACTCCTTATAAAATCTCCCCTTTGTTTGATCCTATTGATAGATTCCTTTTGCCACAACCCTTAAGTACATTATGCCATATATTGAATGCAAGTTTACAGATCCCTTGTTTGCTTTTAGGGTAGCGCGATGATAAAAAAAAAAACAAGAAATATTAAACAAAACTAGATATCTCAGCAGGAAGTTACGCCTGCCACTAAAGTTATGGTTGGGTGTCAGTCTAAAAAAATCGTTACTTATTTCCACCAGCATGTCAACTATACTTGATTTACTGATTTCACTCATTGCCTAGGATCAAATCGAGACGTAAGGAGAATGTTGTCACCTAAACAGAACACGCGCTCAGTTACCGTTTGACAGTTCAGCGATCGTCAAGTCCAAATCACATTGCGGCGTAAATGATACGACGGCGATCTCGGTACTGTGCCCTGTTTAACCCTGTAATTTTCAACAGTTCCCGAGCTCGTTTGTAGATTGCAACTTGCCGCTAATTAAAGAAAGTCTGTTTTAAGTTGTTACGCAAATATATAGGATTACTTTTCCTGTGTATTTAGAACAGAGGATAAAAAACGTGGTGTATATATTACTAACAATTTCCATATTACGGCATTTGCTTCGTGTCATCTGTATTATCCAGCAATATAGCAAGTGGAAATATTGATTTTGTAGGATAGTTGGTCCGTCTATTATCGTTCCTGGATCATTTATTCATGGATGTGGGCGTGTGGCATAACAAGTAGACTAGATAAAAAAATTTTAGCATTGAAGATCTTTTTGTGTTGTATAATTTCGTCTAAATGGGTTGACCCCAAACGGGTTTGCTAGCTACAAAACGGGAAGCCACTTTTATTTAAATAAATGCCGCTATGATAGTATCTTCTAGTCATTACCATAACGTATCATTATTGTCAAGTTGATAAAATACAATAGATTGAGCTGTATTTGATCAAGATTCGTTTTCCCGTTTTTATTTGATTGGACTTTTTAGTATTTTGTGCCAAACAGCGCCACTTTAACTAATTCGCTTAAAAGAAACATGGCCTATGTGAACCTCATTACATCAAAGGCCACCGACTGATTAGTATGGATCCATGGCAACAGAATATGGCCCCAACGCGCACAGTGAATTGGCACCATGCTGAATTTATCAAAGCCAAAATATCTCAAACGTAAGTTCCAAAAGAGATAAATTAGACATTGATAAAACGTGTTTTAGCCACGCATCATCGTTGCGGAATAAATTAGTTTCTTTTTTTATTATACTTTCGCCCAAAAACTAGAGGCGGACGAAGCATGTTTATTGATGTTATTCTGTCCGTCTGATTTAAGTTGCCAAAAATCTGATCGCTACGCCACCCTCAGGACCAAGCAGCTCTTTTCTTTAACTGCTGTCATCTACGCGGCCGAACTCAAGCAACTTTGAACCCTGCCAAAACTATTATCGATCTCTCACCAACTAATTAACTAAGTAATTATTAAATAATAAATTAATAGCATCCCGCTGTATCTGATCACGATGTTACAATGCTCAAAATTTCAAATCTTAATCAGCATTGGCTACATAAAATAAGTGACTATGCACCTCGGTAGGGGGAGACATTTGTTCATTGTAACTAACGAGATGCACCGAGAATGCATCATTAAAGATTGTTCAGTCTGTGCCTTTTCCAGTACTTTAAAGACTGTCCTAAGTAGCGATGCTGTTAGATTCACGCTCAGCATTCATAATCCGAAACTGCGGTCGTCCTCACCTTGAAACTTGATGAAAGCGTCAAGTAAACTTAGGTTGCCACGCAAACGAAACTGGGTTTCGAAGTTTTACGTTATTTGTTTTTCTTTTTTGTTACGCCAAAATTCAATGCAAATATGACTTTTCGTGCCTTTCGTTGTCACACTTCATTTCACCGGATGGACGACAAAGCTACAAGAAAGTGAACATTTACCGTTCACGTACTGACAATCGTTATCCCTTATCTCTCCTATAAATGTTTCAGAGGAAAATGGGGATCATGTTTTGAGGCCATGTCAACGTGATTATTTAACTCCGCGAAATAATTTTTTTTGCAGTCATTGACAGTCGGTGAAATACAAATGCGATTGCAAGCCTGACGGGGTGTCAGCCAGCTGGCCTTTTTCTTGTTTAGGAATATTTGAAAGTAATTGTAAGACGCTCGTGTGGTAATTGGGTTGCGTGCGATTTGTTCCGACAAGGTACCGTGACGTCAATCTTTACAAAAGGGTTGAACACGAGTGAGGAAAACTATAGCCCAGAAGCTTAATGCTCTTCTGCCTGCTCAATATCTGAAAAATTGTGTCAACGTAACTGAATTTGAAAACTCCCTTCAATCCTGTCAGATGCGACAAGATTTTAGCTCCACTCACCAACTGTCATAATAATAATATTGTGCTTTTTTTCTATTAAAAGAACGTCTTCGATCGAGTAAATAGCAAATGGACCTTCCTTGAAAATGTGAGGTACTTAAATGCATATGACCACACTCTGAAATCGTTTGAGTAAAAGTAGACGAGAATACCAGTGCTTTGCTTATTATACCATCGGGGAGTTCTTTAAGGTGAATGGACGATCCTTTCATTGGATGTCATATTTGTATTGAGTATAAATAGAAATGGAGGGAAGTCCATTAAAACTATTCTATGCTTCAGAAAACTCTACTATACGATTCTTTAGAACTAGATGCAAGCATTACCCACTCGTGCAGCGGTTGAATGATTGGCCCTAGCAACGCGTAAAAGTATTGTTTTATAAAACGCGGTGCATTAAGCCATAACTAAGCTATCTTAGTAAATTTATTCTTTAGATACTTTATAAATAAAAAATCCAGTGTACATATTCGTTTGCATCTCTCTGATTTTTATTCATTTCATAATACTGTTTTCTCCTATGGGAACTCCACTTGAAGCAATACGTTATGTTGATTTGCAGCGTTCACAAATTTCTCTAGAGACATCGCGTTCAATATGTTCGAAGGTTTGAAGATGACTTCGTCGGGTATCGCTTCGACCGTTTGGCTTATGCAATGCATCATTCAAAGCACTCTCATCGATTTGTATTCGAAAAGCTAACATTTTTGGCCTTTTTTTTTTCGATTTCTAAACAATGTTTGATGCAGGAACCTGTTCTACTCAGCACAACTGTACTGTGCGGAAGGACATTGTAAAAAAAAAACAAGTCTGTTTGGCAATGTTACGATGGGTACTAGCAAAGGAAGCTATCATAAATTTTCTATCGTTTAATGCATAAAATCTAAGTTACTTTTCTTATTTTCATAAATGTATACATATTTGCTTATTCATTATTTTGCCTTAACAGAAAACTGCTCAAAGCTTTGTTTCGCAAGGACAAGTTTTTGGAAATCTTAGTTCTAAATGTTTAAGACAGGCGACAACCAGGCTACCTGTTATGGTCGAAATCGTTATTTACGACATTTCGTTTATCTACTACACATATCTGTATATCCTTGCAACAAGGTCTAAAAGTGGCATCCCATATAAAAACGGAAGGACCTATTCACAAACATGCTAAGTATGCCTAATTACAGCCCATGTTCTATTGCGCTTCAGAGTTTATCAGATAAATTCTGAAGCGCAATACTAATAATAATAAATACACTTAATAAAAGTAACATCTGAGGACGTCGCCATGTTGGAAGTTTTGTCCAAGCTAGGCTAAATATTATAGAAATTTGAAAACAGATTATTAACGAAGTATTACTGTGCTGTGTTATCATTCGAATGACCCTTGTAGGGAAGATGACGGTTAGGACAAATATTGTGTTTAATTCGCGTTGGCGATAACGCGACAGTGTCCTCGCGTCGTCTAGCATCTAGTTAGTTTGCTTCTTTCCTGTATGGTGAAACGATAACGACCATAATAGTTGTTTAATTAACAAACAACAGGAGGTATTACTGTATTTGAGGGCTATGTCAAGCAGACCATTCACAATAGGCCACCGCCTGTATTCGTGTTACATATAACCGTCTATTTCAGTCTCCTGTAGATAATATATGTAGACGCTTGTCCATGTTTAAGATGCAAACTTTCTATTCTAGGTGGTTCAGTAACGGGAATAGCGATTGTGCGGCGGTCAGAGTGGGGACGGCCCAGCGCCTATTCAGCCTTTTGCCTCGACCGCTGATACCTCTGCTGGGCTCCTATTGTGGACACATAGTAACTGTAGCATCCAAAACTTACTGATTTTATTCACTGTCGGCAGTTGCTTTGTTTGCATGATTTGCTCGAGATGTGAATCAGCCGGTGAACTGGCATGAAGTTGTAGTAACCTGTTATTACTATCCAACGCCTGGTACAATCTTTTGCCTGTTAAATAGAGAAAGAACTATTTTAACTGAAGAGAAAGAAGACCGTGAGCAGATGAACGGGAATCTGTTTCCGGTTTACGATGTTTTTATCCACTAGTGTAGTATATACGAAAGCGGTTGTTATCTAGAAGTTATGACCTATTAGAAATGGCTGGAGTTCAAAATCACTAGAAAAACTTTGTTCTCAAACTCGGATTATAGCCAGGAAATTGATATTGTAAGGTTTCAAGTTAGCGTCCTAAAAGACGTACATTTTAGGAATGGAAGAGGCTTGAAAAAATTTAAACAGTCAAGGGAGACACATAAAGCTGACGCTGGACGTCTTAATTTTAAGCTTTCTATCAAGACATCGAAAGAAAAAAAAAAGTGCAGAAGCGGCGTTGATTTTTCGAAAGAAGTTGCATACAAATTCGCTCAAAAGAGCCCTGGTACTATTTGAAGTAAATATCTATTTCAAAACGTGATATACAACTATTATAAAACAAATTTAACGTTCCTTATCTGATAGCATTCAATCAAATAATATTGGTGCTAGATTTTAACATTTTTCCTTAACCGCCTCGTATATATAGCCTCTAATATTCGCCTATTAAATACGTTGTAACCTGCCCTTCTCGCAGATTGCGGATATGGTCAGTTTATAGGTAAGCACGTAAGCAGGGATGGGCGCAGACTCCTATTGATGGAAAAGTGAGTACTTGGTACTACGGTATTCAGTGGACGGTTTTCACTGTGTACTTTTTTCTGCATAAATAAAGTAACATGTGTATCTGTAGTTACTGCGGCGTGTTATGCGCAAGACACGATGATAATGAGTGCCAGCCGACATCTCGAATACTATTATTATTATTATTATACGAATAGTTAACTAAGATAGAACTAACTTCAAGCCTGTTAGTATCAAATCGAATTTCTCCACGAAACGGTTTTATCGGAGTGAGGTGGCTATTTTGAGGGGTAATCCGTGTAGTGAACCATAACATGAATCTGCAGGATTTCGCGAACGCCTCCATATATTTTTATTTATAAGTGTCAGCTTCATAAAAACGAAACTGGCGAGATGTAATCCTATATATCGTTACGAACAGATCTTTATGACCATCATAACAGACACCCACAAAAGTCAGAAGCGCTACCAGAGATATCTAGATATTCATGGCTAACGTCGTAGCTATTATAAGAATCTTTCCATCTATTCCTGTCTCAAAAAGACCCATATTGCAATGGGTGGCGTGGGTCGCCGGACCGTCCCCGTAACCCCTATCACGTCACCTATGCCCAACGTTATGCATACAAACTATCTTGGCAACCATCCCGAGTTACAACCCATAGTCAGCTACTAGCTCTATTCTTCCACAGAGTGCTCGTCAGCCCTAGCTTCAGACAAACTCGCGTCAAGCCACAGACGACACAAAGACATACACACGCAGATAAAAGAAAAAAACGCAAAGGAATCTTTAACGTTTTTTCCTTTTTCCTCGAAGGTTCCTTTTCTATTTTTCAAATAGTCCACTTTTTCTTATCGGCCTTTGCTCTTCCGTTGACTGCTGTGATACGCCTTAGATTACTGCTCCCATCGTCGTGCAAAATTCGCAAGAGCGAAACACTGATACACATGTTCAATGAGTCCATGCACACATTTAATGTAATATAGTTGAACTGGTGCTTGTAATACATTGTTGTCGCAGAGGCAGCCCAGAGGATACCGCTACTCAAACCGGCCGAACTTCTTGGCCTCCTTTTGCTGCAGAGCCACCATCGTAACCCTAATGTTCCATTGCTTCACATTATGTTGCCAGACCGCACTCGCCCGACCTGTCCCCACTTCCAGCTAAGCTAGCGGGCGCAAACTGGGGTCGGATGTCAGATTTAGTGGGTTTGGCGATGACAACTAGGTACTTTATCCATTCAACAATTTTGCTGTGATTGTCTCTGTCATCTCACAACATCAACAAGACCCTGTTGGACATGTCTATGTTCCCAGCATGGTCGATACTCCGCTACTTATTTCCTAGCCGACAGCTTCATCGTTGAATTACCGTGGCCGCGACGGTCCCATGGCAGCGGCTTTCGCCAATTTCCCTCTGTAAGGTGCTGACATTAACAGCCACTTTGTAATTCTTCTGTTGCTATAATGCTTTCCGTGACCCTGTTTCACGAAAGGGACGCCGATATCCAGTCAGCGCAGAAGATGAAGTGTTCACTGCACGTCTTGAGTTCGCACTCTGCTGCTCGTAACTTGGTGTCGATTTATTGCCGTTATTTCCACAGGACAGAATTGCGGTGTGTGTCGTTTTTGCTCCTGAAGTTGTCCTTCATTGATCAATCAGCAATCGTATTATATCCTCTAGCAGCAGCAGCAGTGATAGAACTGAAAGTAGCGGTCGTCCGGCGAGCCCGCCGTCCCGCCGCTATCAATATGATAATATTGAGACAACGAGAGCAGACGAATGTCTGAGAGATTCTGGTTGCCATTGCTGGTGATATCAGCGGCTAGCAAAAAACTGGAGCTCATGCTAACAGATATGCCGAGAAAGAAACAGATTGAGAGAATGAACACTTCCGTCATTTTGCTAATACCTTGTGGTTGTAAATGAATGCCCAATGGGTGGACGGAAACGATGCCGAAGTAGGCGAGTTAAAGGCAGGATATAGGAAAAGGGAAGGAAAGGTACAGGAAATATAATTGGAAGAGAGCGACGAAGAATGGGGAAAATTCCAAAGCCTGAACATCTTTCAGTTTGCTAGACAGCAAATAGAGAACATGCTGACCTATGCAGAAGTGGTGGTAGAAAAATTGGCAGGTTTTATAACGTTCGTAAAAAATTAGCTCCGAAAAGTTTCAGTAGCCACGGAGTAAGCTGGAGAAAAATATTTCGCTGGGGTCATTTCCATTGTATTAAGTAATCATCTAGAATCGAACGTTCGGGTTGGTAAAGGCGGAATATTCATATGAAAAGTTTATGTACCAAACGACGTACATGTATATACGAGGGTATATATCTACGAAACATAATGTCTCGTAAATGAATCGGTTGCCCATGACGGATTAAAGTGGCAAAACGTTTCTGACCTGATAAGCTTTGCATTAAACATACAATAGATGATATTTTGTATGTCAGCGAAAATATTGTACGTTAGCATCTTAGTACTGGACTCTACAATCTCTCTCCTATCAATAGTATCAATTTTATATTTGGGTTCAGTGCCATATAATAAACGTGCCTTCTCGGAACGACATTCGGTTAACAAGTTTTTCACAGAAACACTTTTTTTTGGGTGGTAATTTGAGTTAACAATTCAACAACAGTCACTTCAAGGTCACATTCTTGTATGTCCCCTGTATGTGCTTAGCGAAGCTTAGATGTGAACGTTCTGTTTTAAAAAAGACAAGACCTTGCAGTTGTACACTTACGAAACAAGAACACTTGAAACTTATGCCGAAGTTTAACTTATTTAGATACCATTGTCTGCTGCTATGCTACAAAGAACGGTGGCTACACCTCCTCCTCATTGAAATTCTACGCACAACAAACTATGTAACTGCGTCAACTTAATGATAGGAAATAGATATAGCTCGGCGTCAATGGCTCGTTCGATAAGAATCTCCATGTTTCTTAGTTACTTATACGTTGCATCCATAATGCTAATGCCGTAAGCTCAAATGCACCGTTTATGGCTGGTTTTTCGGTTAGAATAATATGTCCACGTACTAGCAAATAGCTCTTTCTAATAGTACAACGACAAACAGGAGAACTCTAGAATCTAAGAGTTATGAAATCCTTTCCCATCGTTATTTTGGCTGTCTATTGGCTATACAAAGGTAAAGCAGATGCGTCGCAATTATAAGCATGGCGCGACAGGATATCGAAGGTCGTAGGGAATAGGACTAAATCGAAAACAGCATTAGGTCTTATGGTGATGAGCATTGTGTTACTGTACAACTGCCGACATCTCGATCTATCAGGCGCATGAGCTTGAGTCTTGGCGAAGGTGTACCAGGGAACTAGAGCTGACTTGGTCCTAAATTTAGTCGAGATTATGGGACAAATACATTGGGTGTAATCCATCTTGATGACACGTAGAGAAATTTCAATGAGTGTCGCTGAGGCTGATTAGTATGGTAGTGTAACTTTTAATGACTGTTTTTCATCCCGATTGTCGACTGTTTAGGACTGACATGAGTCCTGATCATTTACATTGAAGGACTATTATATCGCTACCGAGTCTACCTTTTGTGTAGACTCTCCAGCTGGTGCTGAATGGTTCCATCATGCTCAAACTAGCCTGAAATGCATGGTGGGTTGCACTGCATTGAAACCTATTGAATAGCAAATCCGCTTGTATTTATCGGTTCAAGCAAACAGAGTTCATAATACATAGCCAGTCTACAGGCAGAGTTAGATAGTACGATATGTGTATATGATATATATTTACATAGTCGTGTTTCGGGTAAATTAACTTTATTAGTAATTTAATAAGTTTCAATGACTGCAAATTAAGGTATTCTCTAGCTAAAGGAACTTATCGTAAGTCAGCGTAAACCCAGGTTCTTTTGAAACCTTCATTTTTTTAGCCAATGTTAGCAGTGTAGCTAATTAGAGCACATATATTTCCTCAGGTGAGTAGGAGACGTTTCAGCATGATGCCACAAGAATAGGAAATATCAAATTGATATAGATTTTGAGATAGAGTTCAATGTCGTTAGCAAATCCATGTGGCAAACACTATTATGTCATGCTATATATACACGCCGCACGTTGCGCGGACGATACGCCAGCTTCAACAAGATGTTGAAACCGTCTACATATCGACGCATGTTCGCCATCTGTATATAGTATGCTGATAGTAGTAAGTCTGGTCGTGTGCTATTTTTATGCTGAATAATTATATATCCCTGCAGTCGGACAGCTAAATAATGCAGTACAGGCTAGCGATTAGTGCATCCCTCGGATGGATTCGTTTTTGCTTTACGCATATTTAGAAAAATTATTTGTTAGAATCGTTCTCTCCGCACATTTGATATGGGCGGTGATGGATCTTCATAATACTGAATGATCCGTGACCGTTTCATTGTATTGATGAAGTGTATATTATAGTTAAAATCGTCAATGTCTCTGAAAAACGTTATTTGCCGCTCGCACGATATCATCTAATATATCGATTGATCATAGGTTTTAAGTGGATTCTTTGTTTTTGAAAATGCATGCCCTCCGCCAAACACTAATCAATATGAATTTTTTGACTTTGCCCTTAACAGAATCAGTCTCAAATTCAAGGTAGGTGCTGATTTTAACTGATAACACCCCATTCATCTATTATCTGCCGTTCACGAACGCAAATATACCGGCAATAGCAATGATAACGAAAGGGTCATTCGAACAGCTCAGACGATTGATAACAAATGAGCTTCGATGAAGGACGAAGTCGAATAAGTACGACAGCTTTTGTCTGCTAATATGTTTATAATAGAGATAAAATGTGACGCTGATGAATTATGCCGAATAAACGAGTGGGTAATGAAAGCCAGGCTAGATAAATCAACGAACAAAATGGCGAAAGTCGCTTGCCAGGTGCGTGCTTTCTGCTGTTCATCAGATTGACTTGAAAGGCGTACCATAATAATAATACGAATCATCTTGAGATACGCGCTTCAGTCATTGTACAGTGACTGAATGGCTGAAATGTACCTTTCACTAAAGGAAGGAAGATGTTGATTTGATTTCACTTTCCTATTATGAGGAACATTACACCCCTGACATGCGCGTCCGAAGGTCTTCACTTGCTGATTCGTACGTGTGCCTAGTTCGAGAAGGCGGCTACATGTTATAATCATTTAAATATTTCTAGATATTCGACTATACAATTGTGATCTAATTAATATGGAACATAGAAATAAGTACTTTTGCTTCTGGATCAAGTATTTTGTTGGTAGTGGGTTACTCTTGTGGGTTACTGTTGCGACATAATTGTATTTGCTCGTATTTGCATTACAATGTACTTCGATCTGACTTTATTTAGGACTCACTGGATGTCGGCCCACTTATTGTGCATGAATAACTAGTACCTTTAGACCCATCACGAAAAAGATACAGGATAGCTCTCCGGACAAAGATATCATACCCCTTAGTCTCTGACGCTCTACGTGCAAAATGTAAATCGCCGATAGAGCGGAGATCAATACAGACGGTATCTACACCCATCACTGACCAGACTCGATTGGAACACACGTAATCTACGTACATTACCAGGTGGCCCTGTCGCCAGCTCGAGCGAAAAAAGGATTTCACACAGGTCACAACGCGGGGGCATCGGCAGCGCCGACAAGATCAGCAAGAACAACAACTCGGCAAAGAAAACAGCATTTGCGAAAATACAGTAGAAACAACGGAGCACCGGTCCGTCGTCAAAGCTGCCGCTGCCGGCGACAAACGAATGACGATGTTACAGCCTTAACAAAACTGTGTTTCGCTGTTAACGTTGTTGTAGTGGTCATTGCAGAGGTCTTTAGTTCGTCATTAGCCTCATCGAGGCAGCCGCCACCCTCATAACACATAGTCACGCTCATCCTCATCGACTTAACCCACTTTCAAAAATCTCCTGTTTGCGATCTGCGATAAAAATTCGCTATTCCACTGACATTTAAAAATAGCAACGGAATCCGCCAAAGTCTTCCCTTAACTCACACGATGGGCATATAGGTTGGGGGAAGGGGTTAATGGAGCACCGAGGAAAACGGGGCATTTACGGAACGTCGTATTAAGCAAACGGATAAAAAACGAACTAAAAAAAAGACCCTCGACTACGCCGTTGCTGCTGCTGCCGCCGCCGCCGCCATCGCGTACATGATGATTTTTTTTATGGCGCTGAAGCACTTACCAGTGTCGTGGTGGAGCTGCACCTGTCTCTGATGCGAGTAAAGTAACAACGGTAGCACAAATACTAATAGCGAAACGTTAAAGCGTTAAAAAATGGTACGTTAACGGGAAGGGAGGTGGACGAATGGACTTCGGAATAGCCGAACGGACCAGATGTTGGTGTCTCAATGGCGGTATCGATTGTTGACCGACGATGGGCGTCGTTTATGCTATGGACATATCGCCCTGGCGAAGCCAGTACCTGTTGTATCAGTAGTATTGTAGAGTGAACGAATAGACACGTTCGCACACACAGTAACACATAAAAAAAACAGACAAATACACACACACACGCAAAACTATGGTGTTAGGTGATCCGATGCATCACGGGAGTGGCATCAGGAGCTGCGAACTGGGCTTCGTAGGTAGTGGGCTGAAACGGAGATCTTTAGATCATTCAGTAGCTGCAGGCCCGACTACGCAAGCAGCCTCAAGCAGCAAATGATCGGCAGGCATTCTTCGTTGGGGACAGTAGCAGCGACCGCTGTAGCGCATGCAGAAAGCGCAAACGCGGCTAACGGGCGTACAGGCGCCCCGCTGACTTTGAAGAGCAAAATGCACCCCAGTGGTCTACAGAAAGGGGGTTCCGCAAAGGCTGGACTATGGTGGATCGTGGACATGTTTTGGCAACGCCATCGATACCAGAGCACCGGTGGCGGCAGCCACATAAGGAACGACCGCTGTCTGGCAATACTAACCATCGAAGTAGGCAAGTTTTGCGTGCGATCGCTAACAGCTTATCTAGCGACGCCACTTTTCAGTTTGCGAGTCATTTTCATCACCTAGAGGAGTCCTAAATTTTCCGTCCCCTATGATACGGTACGCTGCTGCTGCTGCTACTGAAATGCATAGAACAAAGTGTGCCATTGTTTGTTCGTAATAGATATGATACTCGATCGGGTGTTTGATTCTAACCCTGACAGTGAGCAGCAGATCTGGGTCTTGCTCCTAGCTGAAATAGAGTGCAATTTGCCTATGCGCTGTTATATCTTCATCTGCAGATGCTAACTACCCTTTCTTCGACTGTTAATGGCACAACTCGCTAAAATCTTCGACTAATGTCGTTTAGCGTAAGATATAATAGTTGTTTCTCTTCGAATACGGAAGGCTGAGCCGCAAGCGAAAGGGGCTAAGATTCTGCAATTTAATGATTAATTTAAGCCGTCACAATGTAAAATATTTTCTGTTCGTCTATTTTTCTCGTTTGCCAAATATAAATATGAGCGTATGAAGAAATTTCGTTCTTGACTGATACAAGGCTTGACTACGATAGGTAAGTTTGGACTTCTCTGAGCATCAGTACATGTCTGTGTTAAGCTAAACTGACATATGTTTCAACTGGTCATACAGTGAATCTACGAATTGTTACTGCATGACTAATATAACCTTCGAAATAATTTTTTAATTAAACAGAAATCTTTTTTTTTTTTTTTTTTTCGCTCGTCGTTAGAATTTGCAGCATCTACGTATCGCTTAGTGTGATCCATTTGTGCAGCTGATTTCGCCCCTGTTGACCCCATTATATTGCAAACATTGTGGTTATTTGAAATAGGAAAGATTGAAATGTTCTGCTATTACGTAGCTATTGCGATTTGTTTTATCGAGGTCGACAGGTTCTCGATGCTGATGATTGTACCGTCATCATTGTGATCATATAACAGGGTTTCGTCGTTCTCTGCAGATTATATATGTATGTCAACGCACGATTTCGCCGTTAGTCGTTTGTTGTTATTGCTGCTCGTGTCTGGGTAACACCAAACGTACCGGAAGTCGATCGGCGTCGAATTGGCCGAGCTTTACGAGCATCGCTTGAAATCGAACAAGTTTTTGTCTTGTTCTTGTGATTTCTGCTCGTAATTTTAAATCAATATTGAAATACCGCCATTAGATTGCTTGTTTCTTAGCGAATGGTTAAAGTAGACGGAGCAAACGTACCTGCTATAAGGTAGAATCAGCCCAAGACGTCTTCGAAACCGAAAAGGTTCGCAGGGCACCTGAACGATCGCTCGTGCTTTGAAGCAGAGCTCAGTTAGTGGAGGAAATTCGAAATTGGGAATTAACGTACCTGAACAACACGAACACTGGAAATTGTCAAAGAGGAAAAAGTTCCTACTCATCACATCAGATCGCCATCTACGTGGATCTATTCCGTACACTTTAGATTAGTGAAATGCTTTATCATTGACGCAATGCCGTTCTTGTTTCCTTCGCCGATCGTAGGAATTGTTGACAACGGTAACGTAGAAATTTGCTTGTTCTTACAAGCGATGCCGAGTGCGGGTATACGCTTAAGGGATCACTTCGTTGTTTATTTAGCGATTTTTTATTTTACAAAATTTATATAATACCGATAATATGCATTTTTGACAACATAGATGGTCAATAATTTTTTACACTTCTTTGCTCAGACGCTGAATAATGATATGATTATGAATGTTACTAGTTTCTAAGCCTTTATCAATGCCGTTTAGCGTCCATAATCGTTTTTAAATCAGGTTGCATTTTAGACATCAAAACTTTTAAAGCGGAATGGATTCGTGCAAAACGAGCAGCCGCTTTTTCTTCTTCTTGGAAGCAAAGTCCAACAATTTATTGATAGAAAGGAAACAGGTATCAGTAATCTTGTGCATCACACTTGCTTGTCATTACTGAGATAATCTCTCGTGATGATGAATCGACGGATGGAGCCACGATCTTTTTTCCGGAGCTGTGGCCCGTCAGAACATCGCTATAACTCTGTGTCTTTCATCGTATTTCAATTATTATTTTTTAATATATACTAGAACTGGTAAACGCAATGAATGTTTATTAATGACAGAAAAGTAGGGTTCATTTTCCTTGTAACCGTATTAGTAAAACTCACGTAGTTTTAACCAGATCAACTGACTATGAGTGGATTTCAGCTAATTTTAAGATAAATACGTAAGTATATGTAAAACTTGCAGTAATAACTGGTATATGGGAAACCCATTTATCTTCGCATCTGTTTCGCAACCGTTCAAAGGTTCGACGACCTCAGAAGAAAGGTCAATTCGAGGACCCGCCTAGACACCAACTGGGAAAAAGCTAATTATAATACGCGCACTCCTTGCTAGTGTCACCCGTAACACTAACCGCATTTGTATAGCAATGGTTTGTTGACACGCTAGATTTAGCTCGTTTTTTTATGAGCCAGCCCTGCCCCGTCCAGAAGAGCTATAGTCAGTTATTCACAGATAAAATTGCTAATTCTAGTTTTCTGCGCTACGATTTTCTTATATGCAGACTTTACTAACTGATAATGAGACTAGATGCTCCGCTGTACATGTTACGCTTGCAAGATCCGGTCGTTACAAATAGCACGTTTTCCGACTGTGAAGCCAAAACCAACATCTTCGCGTAGGCGTAAATACTTTTTGCACCAGCGTTGCCGCAGGCAGGTTGCCGACACACGAACCGAGGGCGAATACAGTGACGTAGTAGTTGTTATTTATCTAGCACACCTTGAGCTCTTTCTCGGCACTTGTTTTACAGGAGCAATCCAACTTTAATACAGGATTAATCAAAAGTCAAACAGTTCGTCAAGTCGGGTCAGGCCATGAAGCGTTTTTATATGTGACGACAAGGCCAGTAGTCGAATGTGGATTGAGGACCCCTGTTCCACGATTGAACTTGTAGGTAGATGATGGCAGATTTCGAGTTCGTCATACTGCGTGCTCGGGGCTAAATGACCGTGCGGATGCAACACCTAAATTAACCGATTAAAGCCCCTTCTTGTGTTGAAAGGCCATGATATTTTTCGAGCTTAGAACTTGTAAGATTAGTTTTGTTGCAAATATCCTACCTTTTGTTTGGGGTTATATCTTCAAACCTTTAGAAATTTATGAAATTGTATTAAAGAAAATACACAAAACAGTGTTGGTTGCTGTTTCCCAATGAACAATCATTATGGAGTGCCTTAATTTGGGTATGCTGAGGTTATGACAGGAAAAATGTAACATCATTTTTTATTTCGTACGTTGCTTCTGATTGAAGTTTTTATTTTGTACGAAGTGTCATACGCTCGGAATGGAAATACCTGTTCTGCTTATTGAATGTTCTAACCTTGCAGTTCTGATGCCATCTATTTCAGCCATTATAAGCTGTTCAGGTTCATGATAAGGTTAACATATACCGTATTTACATACTAGCAAATACATGAAAAATGCACACAAATGCGACACCTATAGAAGGCCATAGCCCAAGCGATATGTTTTTCTGTACTGGGCACACGTGTATGTACACAAAACTATCATATGGTGTAACTAATGCTTTAGCCACTGCCATTAATTAGTCCTCACCATCGCTGGTCGATAGTTGACTTTCTGTTGCCCCGTAATAATTGATTGATGTTGACTTCTTAGCCCTTTTTTAGGCATGCCACACTATATCTAATAACAATAATAACGAATATACGCTACGGGTACGGTAATCATATTAGAGTCCGACGGTTGTCACTGGGATCCCAATCCTTATTCTATATATTAGATTATATATACATGTTTGTGTACAATGCATAGAGGGACTGAAAGATCTCGTACGATACAATGAACGATACGATGGCATTAATTTGCGTGTTTTGCGTTGCCTCGCTATATATATATATATATATATATATATGGCTAAAAATATCGATGTGGCCATCTCAAATATATGGTCGGAATATGGGTAGCAGTGGAGTTGCATAAACGTCACTAGTGTCGTTTTGCGTTAAAGACATCCATATCCTCCCTGGCGCGTAAACGACATCAAGGATAGGCACCTGTCGCGTCAGATTTGCTACAAAGTAGACAGCTGTCAACGTAAGACGCTGCAAAAACATTTGAGTTTTCCGATTTTTGTTGCGCCAATTGCAGTTGACGTTTTATTCCTGGGCTTATTCTGGCTTATCATTACCTTGCAGTAGACGTTTTATTCCTGGGCTTATTCTGGCTTATCATTACCTTGCAGTATGACGATGGCCAGTTAAGAATATATGATAGATAAACTTTAACATTATGTTACTTATTTCGGACACACTAACAACTCCCTAAATACGTGCGGTATCCATTGCTTGCATGCAGTGAACCCTGTAGCAACAGGGATGTGAACACTCAATTGTGCTTACATTAAGCCCGAACACAGAGCTGTTAAACAAACATATGTCCACTTAGCAGGCCCCATTTCATCAAGGGGACATTTTCCCAGAATCATAGATACGATTTGTTTGTCAAAACTTAAATCAAACTGATTACAATCTGTTTCTTAGGGCCGCCCTTAGCTCGGAGCTCTACGCGTACAAATAACTTATCACGGGGTAATAAAGATAGTTTCTATCGAAACTAAGAAAGTCGACGTCTCCATGTATCGGGAAGCCTTAGATGTGAATACGCAGTTTATGGTTATCACAGCGTCACCCACCGCGGGGCAAAACAATGAACAATTGCGTCGCGGCAAGGGCCGCCACTTCGTTGCTGGCAGCTGTCGCAAAAGAAAGGTAAACGAAGTTACATTCGACTAGACAGGTAAGTGGCGCTAATCATTAATAGACAAAAGGAACCGCTGCATACGTTGTATACTGTCTTCCTACTTAACGGAACTTCGATGGAAAAATGGATTTACTGGTCAATCTACACGGGGATGAAAACAGTGAACGATGAAGCAGGAAAAAATATCTTGACTTTACTCAAATTTACTACACACGTACATACATTTATGGCGTGCTTGAAGTATTCATTATCAAAATGATCTAATTTGTGTCATGTTAGCGTGTTGTATAGCTAGAAAGTAACTGGCCATTTTGTCCGATATAAGCGATCAAACATAGACGCGAGCTAATATCAAAGGAAACGAACTGGAGGAGCGATGCCCTAGGACAAATCAACTCACAGAAAACAAATGGCAGAAATTGTCGAGAAGGGCATAATGAGTCTTGTCACATTCGTGATATCGAATTAACTCGCTCATTTATGCCAAACTACTCAGTGTTCGAAGAACTGTTAATTATTAGGGCGCTATGACAAAGGGACGCCCCTCAACAATCTACGTTATAGTTCGATAATGATATCTACATTAAATCATACATAAATGCCCTTGGTATGTTGAAAGCGATTCTTATAGAACCCTGCAGGCGCATGAATTAAATTACTCGAATACTAATACGTTCGCCTTAATTAAAGTCGTATAAAGATTAATTAAGAAGGTCCCGAGAATTTATTTGTAATTGATCCTTGACATACGTTCTCCGGCATTTCTATGGTACTACTGGACTGCAAAAAATGTCTTAATGTTAAGGTGATTTCAAGCTGTGATAGTAAAAGACTTCGGATTATCAGTAGTACATTTGGCGCATTGGATAAATTAGGACTCTCAAATTGATCGACTCACAGTTTTTGCCGGATTCGAGTCAAAACAACGAGGCGCTATTTGAAGTAAATGTAAAAGAGGATCGACGTTAGGTGTTTCATCAGACGGCTGATCCACAGCAGGAAATGAAGCGCGTCTATGGCTAAATTCGAGCTTAGACCGCCATGTGTTAGCAAAAAGACATGTTATCGGTAAGCGTTCACAGGAACATGAACCTTATTCAGCAGTCGATATGGTGGCATCGTAACTTAGAAATCCTATATAGCCTAATTACTACCGTCCACGTGATTGCGTTAACAGGTAGTCTTTCGATATCTCTTTCAGTCGTTTATTTCTAGTGGCATCTCATGTGGCGAAATTTTCCGCTCAAAAAGATCAATCAGAATCGTAAATTCTGCCTTCGGCTGGCTTTGCCCTAAGGCACCAGTTCGGCCTTGTCTATGTGCTCCTATCGTTGTCACTGTACATAGACGAACTACTAGTAATCAGCAACGACATTGATTGGCGATCAAGTCGAATGATTTGCCTTTTGCATTCAAATGTGATGCTGAATGTCATATTACAGTTTTGTTTTTTATTTGTAATTATACAGACACAATTGAAACGAATAGAATTTGCCCCTATTGAGCTAATAAGTATTGGGTCTGTGTGTTTAAAACTCGTATCGTTCGTAAAAGTCTTTTGTGTTTTTTTTTTTTACTTGTTTTTAATGCTGTTAACGATTTCTAATTATGAACAGCCCTTTTGCTCGAAAATGTTTTGTAGTATCACGTTGAATTCATATTAATTCGATTCCTTATACCTAACGCCCCCGAGTGCCGCAGTCATAGCTACTGCAATTTAATTTTGACGTTTCCGCACAAATAATTATCGGTCGTACATTTTGTCGACCTCATCGCAGGGCGCCATTTTTAAAAAGAGCAACAAATCATGAAGATCCCAGCGACCACAAATGCCACGTACGTCGTCACGTACGAATCGTCGCCATCCGTGCTCGGATTGCGTCGCTACGCAGCTGCACCAAACAAAAAAGGGCATTTCGTATTTCTATATAAATTATATATTGCTATGTTGCGCGCAAAAGAAGTACGATCGTGCACCGCAATATGACTATTAGAATGCAAGCTAACGTCGATGTGGATACATACGGTAATCATATGGCAACCAAATTATTGCAAATCGTTTGCGAAGGTCCCGCTAGTAGTTGCTCGTTAACGTCTTGATAGTTGGCAAAGTGATCACACGGTGGTGCAGTTCAAATTCGACGCGATCGCACAATCATATCCGCATGAATCAGTAGCAGTCACCATTGGGTCTCCTCATCCAGAGGTCAAGTCCTGTTTTCTTACGTGTTCCCTTTTCGGAGTCACTACACACCCTACAAACTACCCGAATGATGAGAATCAACGACTGCAGGTGTACGTTAGCCCGACTAAATACGTACTTGGAGCATCAATGGCGTTCACAGTACTGTCATTACGTAACTTTCCGTCTAATAAGTTCTTCGTAGCCTCTGGTTCTTTTTGATCCCTTTAAGTTAGCCAAAGAACCAACATTGTAGATAGGTAAGCAATCTTATTATCATTATTATTATTACTATATGAACTGGCTACGTACAGTATATGTGAACAGTAACGGAGAAATCGTTTGACACAAGCAAACGGCCTCGACCACATCACGACGCTGAGGTCTACCAGTTGACGCTGATTTGGTGCGTTGTGAAGCCTCCAGTTGCCATACGCCGAGTGCGATATCAGTGGCTGAATGCTCACCTGTTATCGGTCTTATCTCAATTTCGCTTGCAGCAAACTTCTACACCAATCGGACGTACTCGACGGATGCTGTCCATTTAGCGGCTTTTCTAAGCGTATCAATAATAATCACTTCATCATTATTGAAAATAAAACGTTTATTTTCAATACTGATATTCTACAGCCGTAAAAACGTCACTTAAGACAGTTGTCTACTTTTGCCGCCAAACAATGTGTGTTTACGCCCGGTTTCGAACCCGCGCCACTTTTGGCTCCGTCCGCGTTACCGGTACACCGTTGCGGGCTCTTGATAATGAACTATATACTCTTCCTCTATTCCCGGATAGTGGATTGTCTAGATACGCTTTGTCGTTTGTTTTTTTCTCTCGCGCATTTGACGGAGTCGATATAATCAGCAGTCCATCGGACGGTAATCCATTCAAGCCAGAATGTTTACTGTATTGACAAAAGCAAACGCCTACATCGTCCCATTGAGCCGGCTGGCATGAAGGTACCATGGTATGGGAATGTAAGACGTATGATGTCTGTCATAATAATGGCAGTGTCTTATAATGCGACTTGGGCAAATATCAGCAATTACCCTGGGAACAAATTAGATGACAGTAAATATTAATTTATTACATCAATTAATAACATAATTTGTCTTGGCGTTATTACGGATTAGATAAAGTTAAGCGAAAACCTCCAGTATAACTATATAACAATTATAGTAATTAATCTTGTTATTGTTATTTACTCGATTCACAGGACACAGCACAAACGCGCGACAAACCGGTAGCGATGCCAAGTTCTCGTCTCATGCAAATTTCCTTTACAGATAACTCAACGACAGGCAGCGTAGCTGTTCTAATGTTGGGGGCTCTCTTTTGCCCCTGACTTTGTACAGGGCAACAATATAATAACGACCGCCGAACGAACGACCCGTATAGTCCGGCGACACTCTCGGGTATCGGTTGCATCAGCTGAGGCAGTAAAAGAAGTCACCGCTGGCGACGTGAGACAATATGGCGCACGTTTCTGAGAAACACCGGTATTGAACGTAAAATGAAATATATTCTTCAAATGGCTATAGTAATAATATCCGTGCAAGATAAAATGTGACGGCAGCGATGTGATGGCAATGGGAAGGGTAGAAGCGCCCTATGAATATGCACGACGTAGTTCGATGTATATAAGCATAGAGAAACTAAGAAAAAACTACACGTACAGAAAACACACGCATACGTTAATCTAGTGTCAAAATACCGCTGCAGTAGAAATACCGCATTTCCAATCAACTAATAAATTGAAAGTCGACATTACCTCGGCTTGAGCCTTTCCACTGTGAAATCACTTGTGCAATATAGTTATGGGTGCCTGCAGACAAGAATAGAAAGAAAACAATTAAAGTAGTAATAAAATTGACAATTTTATTACTACGTTGATCCTCCCAAATAAACGAATATTAAGATGACGCGTTTCATTCAAAAATCGTATGCTTTCAAGTTTACGCTCTCCGTGCTTTTAGGAGACACCCAGACCAAGTCAGAGCTAGTATTTCTCCTAACGATGTTGCATATAGATCATTCCAGACTTTCTGGGGCGAGGGCCAAACTAAGTAGCTAGAAGACCCGTTATTGAAATCCACCGAAAGTATACTGAGATAATATTTCGTGTCAAACAAAGTATTTATAATAAATTTGATGCTCGACAATAAACTCTATAGTTGAGAATCATCGGCTGAAGCTAGATGTACGTATATAGTATATAAAAACATATATAAATTAAAAATAAAATTAGAAATTAATACAAACGTACATATATGAGTTTTGGAATTTTGTGGCCTTGTTCGATCTGATACAAGTGTATGGTCTTCATTCAGCCCAACATCTCGTGACTGGCCTACTGCAACGGTACGCGAAAGCTGCCGTTGATTTGTTGAAATGAGTATTAGGGGAAATATATGCTTAATCTAACCGTTGCGATTTATTTTGTTGCTTTTTCGAAGCTATTACGCATGCCGGCCACAGCATAGGACTGCAGTAGGCTCCAAGCGCAACGAGTCCTAGTTGCCGTTAATTCTCTGCGCATCTACTGTTATTCTAGGAAAACTGCCCTGTCAGTTCCCAGGTGAAAAGAGAGGATTGATAATTTCAAATAGAAGCGTAAAAAGTCATTCCAGACCTTCTAGAGTCGATAACCTCTTGGCCGGAGGCGTGTGACTATTAACAGAAACGGTTGTTTTGCTTTTATGGAACAAGCTTATTGGCTAATGGGATGATCATATCAATAACATCTAAGTACTTCGAGGAGTTAACTTAATCCAATCTCAGAAGTTGATGTGACCTTCCCTTTCCGAACTTCCGAAAAACCATTGCGGTTTTCTGGTTAAGACCTGATTAAGGTATTGGCTTGAGGATGACTGTAAGCTGTAAGACGCGGAAGTAGGAAAAAAATGTTTTATTCTTTTTTTTTGCGCCGCCATGATTTCTGCGCACAAAACATACATGCCGAGTTGCCTGGAAGTTTCATGTGTAGGAAATAAATATTACCGTCCTTCTTGTGTTACGTTAACGTTACTATGGTATATGCAAGAAGTGGTATAGGTAAATGTACTACAACATTTATGCGTTGTGCAAGGTTCCATAGTAAGGAGAAGAGGAGAGTACCAGTAACAGAGTGCATTTTTGGGGCACAAAGCAGGCTCGTTGTCTATTATAGACAGTTCCAATTGGAAATCCAATAGACGATCATGTCCGTCATGTAATGACTGTGCAAGCGTCATTGACTTTGACGATAAAAACGAATGTTTTATTTAGGTTTAAAAAAAAGCTAAGGATGGTGGGTGTCGCAACGAAAGGCGCAAGGAAAGTTTTATGATTCTATAGTAAACCTAAATGTTAACCTAGCCTAAAACTTGTTTCTTGAACGCATACGAGAATCAATACCAACCCAATTTTTTTTATCAGCTATTTTCATACTCGTTATTTGACGTGCACCTATGGTTGGCCAGGGTAAATATAACGACACTCATTGCGCATCGTATGTGAGTAGCGCGGCTACCCGATAGAAATCAAAAGTTTTTCCGATCGTTTCATAAACGCACAGGAAGTTTCTGAGTGAGTGTTTCGCAGATTTTTCCTAGAAAAAAACTAGAATTACAGAAGGAGTGTGGGAAGTAGGTTGAAAGCCGGTGCCGTCTGAACTGCTTGCTCTAGAGAATGCTACATCAGTTGTGTAATGTGATGGTCCGGAATCTTGTAAGTATCCTGATATTTGCTCAGACTGTTGGGCTTTAGGTTAATCGGATTACCGTACAGCGATTATTGCTTCACCTTATTTATAATAGCGATATTATCCGTCCTATGTTTAATCGAAATTATGAGTTACGGGCAGTCCTATACTAGTTTCGTCACAGTTTGCCTAAGACTTTTTTTTTAAGCTTTTATTATTTTGATGCGACTACTGCTTTGTTGTTACCACATCAAATGTATGCATTTAATACTTTACTGCAGTATGCTTTGTCTAGTAACTCGTTGAACTCAACCCCATCTAGCTAGAGCCTCTCGTACATACAGGGTTGTTGCTACGACCGGATCCTCTCATAGTCATGACTGCGCACACATTAGATTGTTTTTCTAATCCCGACAACATTCTACAGTTGTCCGGCGTTTATTCTGTTCTATTTTACTGTTTTACAATCAATAGTATTATCTGGCTTGACATAATGTATCTGGCGCAATTAATATTCGGACACGTGAAAAAGGTGCATTACCTCCTTTAAAAAATCTATTACCAGAATTAAAGGGGCAACACTAGTCGAAACAAACAACAGAATCTGGGCATACAGAAGAGCTAAATTCGACAGGTAAGTTTAGGTACGTTACTTTCAGAAAGCAACATGTAGACGTACATAAGCGTTTTGTTATCTGACAAAGGACGTGCTTCGAAACGTACGTATTTCGTTATTAAGAAGTCGAGTCGAGCTTTCTAATTCAGTATAGATTCGACATCTGCATAGGTGGAAACAAAGTGTGCAGTAAATAAGGCTAACATATGGGGATTTGCTCCACAACTATTCCTTGCTGAAGAGCGGCGCGACATCGGGATGAAGCGTTGGGATGACAAGCTCCTGATTTACTAGTGTCCTCTAAATATACTTAGTTAATCTGAGTCGTGCAAATATTTCTTCAAGCTAAGCTTCGTCACATTTGGTTTTACATTTACAATACGACACATTTGATCCATACGAATCTAAAGCCCCTATAGCATTTTCATTAGAGTATTACTACGCTTGGCAACGTATTTTGTCTACGCATGTATTGAATACAATCGATATAGGCTTAACACGTGCTGGATTCCACATGAAACGTCAACGTTTTTTTGAAGTAGCTTGCGAACTGGGTCGGACGCCGAACCCACACCTATCAGGCGTCGGCCGCGATTCCCAAGGATCAACGATTTTTTAAATCATTTCATCTTCTGCTATTGATGACGTTATTACGTCGTACCAGCGTAAATGCCAATACACCCAAACGTTAAAAATGAGTCCTCATTTTTGCACTGCGGCAATACTGCCTACCGTGAGAACGTGTATTATCTGTTGAGCGGTTTTCTTAGAAAATATAAGGATTAGTACGCTCAACAGTCGTGTACTGAAAACGAGACTGAATTCGCGTCGACATTTATTTGAAAATTATTGTAAAAAATAGCAAAAAACGTTCTATTTGTAACTTAAGTGGCGGATTTCGGTAATTATGAACAACTACAATTCGTTATAGTCCAGCAATGTTCAATTTCAATTACAGAGCGAGTCGCAAGGGTTAAGCAGATTTATCCAGATGAGAGTTTACATCAAGAAATATTTGTGTCCTCATCAGATACTTCTAAATTCAGGTTGATTACTATTTTATTTAGTCCCAGTTTCCATAGAGAGGAAGCTGCATCCACTCGCTTTCGCTGGATTCCCTGTTTCTCTCTGAGATTCCAAAAATTTTCATCGACAGTAGAATCATCCCGTGAGTCAGTCAAGGCCAAAAATAAGCAATCAATTTAACGACTATTGTGTTCATGGCTGGCTTGTGCCTGGTGGACCTAGGCCTGTCCCCGTTATTGTGTTTGTTCCATTTACATTACTTGATTTCTCCTCGTGGCTTAGACTGGATTGATCAGAAGCTCAGTGATGGATTCAATGAGCAGGATATCAAATAAAACCATAGTTAGAAGAAGGCACACTCATATACGTCAGTGTGAACGTGTAAATTAATCGACTCTGTATCTTGAATTGTGCTCGTGTCTCGATAAAAAAATTACCTTTTTAGACCCTCAGTGTCATCTTATCCACAGTCGCCGATGCCTTCGTTATAGCTTTAAACATATGTTTTTCAAGTATACTCCGGAACAGCGTTGATTAAAAATTAATCCGTGCTTCATTAATTTTTTTCTTGTTATTCTCTGCACGTTTAGTGACCAAATTGCACCGGCAAAGGCCTGATATCTGCCTCTGTACCTAATCTTGATAGAATTTAGCGTGGATGCAGGATGCATCGGCATATAGTTCTAGTTTTTCATTGATTAAGGCTTCTTCCGGCAAATTGCACATGGTGTTCTCACTCAAAATATATGCACTACGCAAGTCTCTAAGCACAGACGAAATAGTATCATTGGGAACTCGAGGCTCAATGTAAGTAGGAATAGCTCTTTGTCGAACCGATGCGCTATCGAAGAGTCTAAGTGTTAGAATTGAGCCATGCCCAGTGGCTTCCTGTTCATCTGCAGACAACACTTTAGAAAGCCATCCGGTCTGATGATGCTTTGCATCAGAATATGGCGATTGAATGGCTGCTTTTTAAGACCCAATGGATTATAACCCGATTACCTGAAACCTTGCAAACGAATGCAAACGATAAGTCTAGCTTGACCAACTTGCATTAGTTGTATCCTATTTGTCACAGGAGCTAGAAAGTAGGCGGTAGCGTAGCGGCATTTTTGTCGTTGGTTTAGCAGGTCCCAGGCCAGAAAGTTATGAAACGTGTGGGCACAGTCGTGTGTATTTTGCGAGACAATACCCGACTAGGATCTCGTCGGCGGTAAAAACAGCTGGTGAACAAAGCGACATTTTATAGCGATTATAGGATTGGCATTCGAATGAATGTAGTCAGTGATGTAGGTATATCGCTTATGGAAACCGTCTGTGTTTGTAACAGCGATGATAATAAAATGCTCATCGAGTAGCAGAGGTGCCATGCCATGAGAGATCGTGTTTAGACGATATCTCGAATCGACCGAGTTTGGCCCATGACGCGGCACGTATGTATTTCACTCGTAGCAGGCCCGACTTAGGTTGGAAGGTCTGCCCCACAAGGCAAAGGACACCGTTCACATCGACTAGAACCACTTTGCTGAGGTCGATTTCTCATAGGCAGGTGTATTGTCCAGCCATGCAGATTTCTTACTTTGTCGAGGCTGGTCCATGTTTGAAGGATGTTATAAGCTGTAGACAACGGAGAACTGCGGAAAGTCGCCTTCACAAGGACGTCACGAATATTGATCGTTACAACCTCGTTGAGAAGATACGCAGAGCATGCAGACTCCACGGCAAATCGCATGGCAATAGAGCGAAAGAAGGCAGTAAACTTGAATCTTGAATAGCCTTGCTCAGTAACCTTTAACAACAGCGCGTTTGGAGCCAATGCACAAATTGTTCATTTGAAATTTCGTTTCTTAAGAGCTAGTTAGGTCACATTATACTCTGCATCGGGCTGTAACGTTCTCTAATAAACCGTTAATATGTATTCAAGTAAATATCACACGATTTTAGGTTCTACTTTAAATGGTGTATATGTAATGTGCAAGCTGAAGCGGCGCGACAAAATACGTTTGCTCGAGAGCTGGGGTGAAGTCCTAAGTTCACGAGTCATTAGTGAGACATATCAGGCTTACCAAGCGCCATATTCCTGCGGCCTTAATGACCAGTGATGGCATGAACTATTTCAAACACTTTAGATCTTCCAGTCAATCTCCTCAATTGACTTGAAATACACATAAAATGTCCGGATGGCTTTGGTACGATCAGTCGCAGCAAACGCTAGAGAAACAAGGTTTTCCTCCACTGCTATACCGCAAGTCACGTCTTCCCAACGTTATAATAGCATTATTACAACGACATTCGTATCGCCTATGCACCGTAGACAGGGCAATGGCCTAATGAATAGTACAGAAATGTTCAGGTTTGTAAGTCCTTGTAAAATCGAAAGAAATCAGCCTGACGAAAGGCCAGTGAAGAAAAAAAAGAATGAATGTGTATTTCAGAGCTACGTTGCTCAATCCCAGTCGACAGAAACAACCAAAACGCTGACAGACCCAAAAAGAGGGCGATATTTAGCTGATGTATTGATTGCGTTGGAACGATGCCTTTTACACTTTTGGAGACCGTTTACGTTCATTTTTCAAAAGCCGATATAGAAACATACTGTATGTACAATGACGATCTGTTCGAGATAGATATTTTATCGAGATAGATAAATGGATAACTTAATTGATTCAAGCTGTGGTCAGTCCTATGATTTTGTGGCAAGTTCTCCATGGCGGCGTATTCTATTGACTTCGTAAACTGTAAACGTGGCGGTATGTGCGCTTGACTAAGATTCTGTTTACATCTACTTGGTAAATAAGGCCCTACCATTTAAACGTGAACTAAAACTTCGGAAATAATTCATATCTGTTCTTTCTTGATTCTAAGCGGCCTTCACTGATTTTAGCGGATGTTTCATGGGTTTTGAGTGTTCGAATAGACTGAAAAAGCCCCGTCTATGGGCACCAAACACTTTTTTTGTAAAGCAGAACAATTTACACACTTGCTAATAGACTGGATTAAATCAAATGTGTTCCCAACAATGATCATCCTATGAACACATCGATGGACATATTACAGGATGTTAAACGATATTTCGAGCGAGATAATAAGCCTATTTATTAACATCTACGTCAAATAGTAATCATTATTTAGAAAAAAAAAGTTTAACTTTTTAATAAACTGGCTCGTTTCGGCCTACTCTAACGTCCACAGGTATATTCAAGGGAAGTACGTAAACCTTAATTTTGAGTTTCACACCCCATGTCTTTTAAAAGCTAGTAGTAGTTCACATTACGGTCTTTATCTGCCTCTAACTCTTGTTAACGAACTACCAATGAACATTCAAATAAACATTGTACAATTTAGGGTCCGCTTCAAATGCTGCATCATTCTACTTAGCGGATTGGCGTGAAGTTCTTGCTACACGAAACACTAACAAGATATGTAATGCTAACCGTGTTGAATCTGGAGAACCGACGTACTAAACTGTGCTAGGGACGCGTCGGCCAGTAATACCCGCGTGAATAATCTTTCGGCTCCAAGAAAGTGATTCGAAATATTTATACAGGATTCCGACAAGTGACTTGGCGGACAAATGTGTAAGGCAGAAAAATCTTCATCTCTGACATCTTACGGTCCACGCACACCGGTATACGCGATACACATAAAGAAAGGTTAACGTTTCAAAGAAAAAAAAAAAAGCAAACCTATCCAATTGGAAGCCAATTACTACTTCACTCAAACACTTCACTTATACAAGTAGCTATAATCAAAATAGATGATCTAGAATATTAATTGCGGGTTGGTTCAAGCCGTATGTTCATAGTATTTTGCCGGTATATTTCTGTGAATCACATTAGAGTAACAGTGATAGCTTTTTGGAACATCTCTACAGTCGAAGGATCAGAGAACGCTTAAGAGTTAACCGTTGAACTAGCGTCTGATTCGTAGGTAAGACAATACAACAATCTGTATTTTTAAGCTGTTTAATTCACTTACAGACTACTTGAGTCGCTCTTGACTGACTTTGGTAGACTGTTTTCAAGCCGTCTTCTGCTGGCAGTCAGTAGTAGTTATGTAAATTCCTTTCTCACCATTCCTCCAATCATGCCCTTTTTGTGTAACTACAAGTAGGGTTCTGGTTGTTATAGATAGTTGCAATCTATTTGAATTAGCCCTACGAAAAAACGTAAGCCAATACAATGTGAAAGATTGAATTTACTTTGTTTTTAGGACGAGTGGCTATTGAAACACTATCGAACCCGGTTCCTGTAAAAGCACGAGACAAATTTTTCAGGTCAGTGGCTGACGCGCAATTTGTTTAACTAAAATGCTTAACGGCAGTCAACTTAGTATTCCAAAGTTCCAGCTTTAATTAAATAAGTATTAAAAGCATGACTAAATTGATTCATTAATTCGTGATGTTTCAGATATAATAAATGGGGGCTACACATATATCTCAAAATTCCTCTAAGTTGCATTAGGTAATAGGCCCCATATGCAATAAACTCCTATGAAGGAGTATGCAAAAAAAAAGTATTTACGATTGCTATATTTTCCAAAATTACTTCTACATACTTCTATATAGTCCAAAATTACTTCTACACCTTTTTTCCTCTTCTTTTTTTGTTTTCTTTTTAACACGGCCACGAGTATCCACATAAGTACACACAACTAATGTACGCGTGTTAACAAGTTCGTATGGAACACAGTACCCCATGATAGTTATAAATGTAGATTATCGCCGTAAAGCTCCTCTTGTAAGCTTTTGAGAAGCGTTTTCCCGCAGTTTATAGAGTGCACTCTGGCTCAGAATTTAGTTTCATCAGGAACGCTCAGGCTTACCGAAACAGGCAAGAACATTTTGCGTTGTTGCTCTGCTTGAAACGCCGGCACTAGCTTTGATTTTCCCTATCGGAATAGAACCTTAAACCTGGATCCAATTTGACATATCTATTAAATCGAAAATATTGGCCATGCCATCTCTCTGCAATCGATTCACTTTGAGCTGACCGCTCGTTAACTTACATATAGCGTTCCAACATAGATGACAAGAGTATTACTGGAGTAACAAAGTGATTCTGTTACATCATATGTCGGATAAATGTCTTCTAAGGAAAAACTCCATTTAGTATTAGGACAACAGGTCGCACAGACAACAGATCCGCAATTCATACAATCTTAGACGACCCAACGCTTTGCAACCCAAATGGGGTGGTGGTGGTAAATGCACCGTTAAGTCAGGTGAAAATAGGGTTTACCAGAAAGTTCACCACGAGGCAAAACAATTCACCGATCCGTTAAGAAATCAAATAAGTATGAATTAATATAATGACGCTTTCAACATCCTGAACAGATTTATTACAGGATGTTAACAAATACGTTTTAGATAAGAACATAAAGAGCAGTTCCTATTGATATACCCAATAGTAATTATAGTCCCAGAGCAAAATCTTAGTTAAGACAAGCTGTTTCGATTGAAAATGGCTTAAGCGGCAAACCAATACCTGTAATAAAATAAACATTTGGCACAAACATCCATTTTCTGTAAACGTTATTATTGTTATAAAATTCTCCATACACAAATGATTTTCGTAATCACATTAAAGCACATGTTCCAAGCCGTTGTAAACGTTCTTGCTTGCGAAACAGTAGCTATAGACAACGATCATGTAAAAAAAAAGAAAGCATAATTGCCATTTCGGGAAGGCACCGTGGGTGTCGCAGGGTAAGTCCAAAGTCAGGAGCGGTTTGTAAAATACACAACGCAACCCCTCACTTATCTTTTCTGTTCTCTGCGCAGAAACGAATATATCTATGATTGAAAAAAACGTGATAACGACATCGTGGCAAGAAATGTTGGATTGATCCAGTTCTTGCAACCAGCTGTGACATTTTTCCACTTGTTCTATGGCACGAAAAGCTTTGCTCAAGTATCCCTCAGAACTACAATAAAACTCGACGCTTTTTCTGTAACACCCCATGAGAGATGATAGCCGCTATATTTTTCTGGTCGTATCTGGTTAGAAGTAATTCGGGAAATCAATTTGGAATAATCAACGATGATTTCTCCATATATATGCTGTGACATCTGAATGGACTATCCGCTTGTAACGTTAGAGTGCCCGCAGAGCAATTCTTAATTTCGAATAAGAAAATAATTCGAAACTAGAAAAGATCCACGATTGTAAGTTATATAGTTTAAGTAGATGCGCAGTTACTTTTCACTTCCCGGCTATATTCATATTTCCGAAAATCTCTAAGAAATCTTTCTAGATCAATAGTGGTGACTCAATGTTGAGAAAATCCGTTAATCAAATTAAACTGTTTCTAACAGGCCTCACACACTGGCACTATTATCGGCACATGACTCACACGCCATGTAACCGTAATGTGTGATCTAATGAAATCTACTATCCGAATCTGCTTTAATTCTTCGAATTCACCTTGGTCGTAAGGTTGAACTAAGCGTCTACGATTGCGTCAATCCAAATCCAGCAATTTATCGGCAGCTATCGATAATGACCAGTCTGTCTGATAGAATGAGTAGATAGCTGGCTGAGTTAAGCCTCTGATCAGATATCAATAGGCCCGCCAGAATCTACACAAATACGAATCCTTATAGATCTCTTGGGTGATGATTGTGCGTGAATATTACGTGTTCATGCATGAGCCCGTACCCCTACCTACCGACGGCGACGCTGCCTCGACCGGCGACAAGCGTGAGCGGGCGGATACGCACTCAATCAAATGTTCTGCTGGTTATCGAGCTATCATATAGTATGTCATTGTTGTCAGCGATAATGGGATAGAAGCTTGCGCACCTACGTTTGCTTGAATCCGTCTAAAACATACGAGTATCCTACGCTTCATGTGGCGTTCCTCTACCTTCATTGCCGTCGCGGCCGAAACAAGCTTTGTCCACGCAGTCCTGTAACCGCTCCTTCCAAAACTTTCATGGTCCGCCTTGATTTCAATCATGTAGTTTGGCAGCGGCTAACGTGTCACAAAACAGCTCAAGCGATAATACTTAACTCTATAGTTATATATACTTAAACTACATAATAACAAGTACGAACATATACATTAAGTGCGCGTAATGGAATCGAGAGTTCGACTTCGTCCCCCTTTTACAGATCAGATCTATGAGATATTAGTCATGTAGACAATGTATAGCCGTCACTTGATCCTTCGCTCGTTAAGACTCGCTTTCCTTAGTAACATATATAACATTGCAAGGCATACTTAAATAGCGGATGGTGCTTACCGATTGCCGTCCAGTACCTCTTAAGCGTCGCTAGACAGGCCGCGAGAATTGGAATCGGAAACACTCTGAACTGAAACTTTACAGCCAAGTGCCGCAAATATATAAGTGAAGTGTGCAATCTTCGAGCTAAGAAATGTGGAGTATAGCGATATTAGTTTTTGCTGCTATATCGGCGGTTTGTCAGACGCGCCCCCACCTTGCCGATAGGGATTCTGGAGAGCAAACACACGCACCTCGATTGCGCGGTTTCGAACATCTTCTGGGAGAACCGCTGCCATCATTAAATGAGAATCCAACAATCTTCAAGGGCAATAGGATCATCATGCTTATTGGAGACGGAACGTGTAAGTTAAAATTTCCGGAAGTTCGAAGCAAATGGTAGTAGGGCACTTTGATGAGCTCATATCTAATCCTTCCCTAGGAGAAAAATTTGTTATGTTTGAAAACTTAACAAAGAGATCCAAACCTCTTGGTCTAAAAATGTGCAGTCAGATGGACCTAACAGATGGAATATTATTTTTTTCCGTACTAATACCGATTAGTTTAAACTATTTATGCCCTGCTAGACAGAATAGACGAACCCCGTACGGTTTTTTAGTTCTTAGCTTTCTCGAGTCTACAGGCATAATGTCTCGGGTGGCTGGCCCTTTCCAGCGCGAAAAGAACGTGTCGGCGCCAGGCTTCGAACCTGCGCCACTTCACTGTTCCTTAATTTAGTCGGAAAACACATTACCAGTATACCTTTAAAGGGGACTTGTAGTATAATAAATAAGTACCTCTGTCTGCCATAATCAA